>NW_027603066.1:0-22185 GCF_053455715.1 Rhinoraja longicauda
GGGGGGTGGTGGGAGGGGAGATAATACAGAACAATACATGTATAATCGAACACTGAAGAAGTCTGGTCTACCCCAAAAGCTGCTGACGACCTTCTACCGCTGCACCATAGAGAGCATCCTAACGCATGGCATCCCTGTGTGGTACCTCAGCTGCACGGAGGCAGAAAGGAAAGCTCTACAGCGGGTAGTCCATAGAGCTCAGAGGGCCATCGGAACACAGCTACCAGACTTGGAGGGCATCTACAACACACGATGCCTCAGAAAAGCCACCAGCATCCACAAAGACTCTTCACACCCCTGCAACAGTCTGTTTGAACTCCTTCCATCGGGCAGACGATACAAGGCCTTCTACGCCCGCACCTCCAGACTCAGGAACAGCTTCATCCCCAGGGCCATAGCTGCTATGAACCGGTCCTGCTGAGCCGGATGGCCACAACGCATAGATCAACTTGCACTTTACCCTGTCCAAAACTGTTACAACTGTTTTGTTTCGTTGGGTTGCTGCTGTCTAAATTACCTAAATTATTGCATCGTATGGGAGGCGCATTCCCAATCTCGTTGTACCCCTGGGTACAATGACAATAAAGATATATTGTATTGTATTGTATTGTATAATGTAGTTATTATTGCTTACTATGAAATGTAACATGTATGAGTTCTGTTAAAACTTAAATAAAATGTATTAAATTTTTTTTTTAAAAAGAGAGTTTGAATCTGTGGGATTCTCTGCCTCAGAGGGCAGTGGAGGCCAATTCTCTGAATACATTCAAGAGAGAGCTAGATAGAGCTCTTAAGGATAGCGGGGTCAGGGGGAGGGGTATGGGGAGAAGGCAGGAATGGGCTACTGATTGAGAATGATCAGCCATGATCACATTGAATGGTGGTGCGTACAGGCTCGAAGGGCCAAATGGCCTCCTCCTGCACCTATTGTCTATTGAAACATACAGAATAGTGAAAGGCTTGGATAGAGTGGATGTGGAGAGGATGTTTCCACTGGTGGGAGAGTCTAGGACTAGTCATAGCCTCAGAATTAAAGGACAGAGAGTCCTTTCGGAAGGAGATGAGGAGAGATTTCTTTAGTCAGAGGGTGGTGAATCTGTGGGATTCTTTGCCACAGAAGGCTGTGGAGGGCAAGTCGGTGGATATTTGTAAGGCAGAGATAGATAGATTCTGAATTAGTACAGGTGTCAGAGGTTATGGGGAGAAGGCAGGAGAATGGGGTTGGGAGAGAGAGATAGGTCAGTCATGATTGAATGGCAGAGTAGACCTGATGGGCCGAATGGCCCAATTCTACTCCTATCATGATAACGGCGAGCCGAGGCCTAGCTGGTGGAGTTTGGTGACGAGCTTGGTGGGGGATGAGCGTGTTTGAAGGCAGAGCTAGAGTCAATGAGTAGCATCCTCGCGTACGTGCCCTGTCTCTCCAGGTGAGTCAGGACAGTGCGAAGAGCCAGAGAGATGGCGTCCTCTGTGGATGTGTTTGCACATTGACGCGAGTCCAGTGAGTCAGTGATGCTGGATTTGATGTGTGAGAGGGCCAGCCTTTCAAAGCACTTCTGGATAAATGTGTGGTTGTCCACTTTGGTGGCAAGAACGGGAAAGCAGACTATTATCTGAATGGTGGCCGATTAGGAGAAGGGGAGACGCAACGAGACCTGGGTGTCATGGTGCACCAGTCATTGAAAGTAGGCATGCAGGTGCAGCGGGCAGTGGAGAAAGCCAATGGTATGTTATCATATCATATCATATCATATATATACAGCCGGAAACAGGCCTTTTCGGCCCTCCAAGTCCGTGCCGCCCAGCGATCCCCGTACATTAACACTATCCTACACCCACTAGGGACAATTTTTACATTTACCCAGCCAATTAACCTACATACCTGTACGTCTTTGAATGTTGGCATTCATAGGGAGGGGATTTGAGTATAGGAGCAGGGAGGTTCTGCTGGAGTTGCACAGGGCATTGGTGAGACCGCACCTGGAGTATTGCGTACCGTTTTGGTCTCCTAGTTTGAGTTTAGGAGCAAAGGGGTCCTTCTGCAGTCGTACATGGCCCTGGTGAGACCGCAACTGGAGTATTGCGTACAGTTTTGGTCTCCTAATCTGAGGAAAGACATTCTTGCCATGGAGGGAGTACAGAGAAGGTTCACCAGATTGATTCCTGGGATGGCAGGACTTTCATACGAAGATAGACTGGATAGACTCGGCTTGTACTCGCTGGAATTTAGAAGATTGAGGGGAGAAACGTATAAAATTCTTAAGGGGTCGGACAGGCGAGATGCGGGAAGATTGTTCCCGATGTTGGGGAAGTCCAGAAAAAGGGGTCACAGTTTAAGGATAAAGGGGAAGTATTTTAGGACCGAGATGAGAACTTTTTTTTCACACAGAGAGTGGGTACTGTTTGAGAACGATCAGCCGCGATCACATTGAATGGCGGTACATACAGGCTCGAAGGGCCGAATGGCCTCCTCCTGTACCTATTGTGAGAGAGAGGAGGGGGAGAGAGAGAGGGAAGGGGAGCCAGCAAGCAAGGACAAACATTGACACAAAGAAACAGTGAGCACATGTGGCGGCCATTTTGTTGAAAGAAACAGTGAGCACATGTGGCCCTTCATAAGCCCACAACTTCCCCAAGGCTCAGCGATCCCACCAATGATCAATTAGCAGCCCGCCCGACGGGCGACATTGTCCCCACCCAGTCTCCACCTCTTGCTATTAAAAGATATTTTATAAATTAAAGCTCGTAGCTTTTTGAGGTATAAAATATCTTTTTAATAACAAGATTAAATAGCTCTCCCCCTTCTCTTTCCCCTCCTCTCTCTCTCCCCCTCTCTCCCCCTCCTCTCTCTCCCCTCCTCTCTCTCCCCCTCCTCTCTCTCCACCTCCTCTCTCTTCCCCTCCTCTCTCCCTCCCTCCCTCTGTCACTCCATCCCTCCCTCTCTCCCTCCCTCCCTCCCTCTCTCTCCCAAACAAAAAACAATGAGCTTTAATTTATAAAATATCTTTTAATAGCAAGAGGTGGATAGCCATCATGGCCCATCTACACTAGTCCCACCAGCCCACACCATCCAACATGCCCCATCTACACTAGTCCCACCCGCCCACACCGACCAACATGCCCCATCTACGCTAGTCCCACACCGACCAACATGCCCAATCTACACTAGTCCCACCTGCCCACACCAACCAACATGCCCCATCTACACTGGTCCCACCCACCCACACCGTCCAACATGCCCCATCTACACTAGTCCCACCCGCCCACACCGACCAACATGCCCCATCTACACTAGTCCCACCCGCCCACACCATCCAGCATGCCCCATCTACACAAGTCCCACCTGCCCACACTGACCAACATGCCCCATCTACACTAGTCCCACCTGCCCACACTGACCAACATGCCCCATCTACACTAGTCCCACCTGCCCACACTGACCAACATGCCCCATCTACACTAGTCCCACACTGACCAACATGCCCCATCTACACTAGTCCCACCTGCCCACACCGTCCAACATGCCCCATCTACACTAGTCCCACCTGCCCACACTGACCAACATGCCCCATCTACACTAGTCCCACCCGCCCACACCGACCATCATGCCCCATCTACACTAGTCCCACCCTCCCACACCGACCAACATGCCCCATCTACACTTGTCCCACCTGCCCACACTGTCCAACATGCCCCATCTACACTAGTCCCACCTGCCCACACTGACCAACATGCCCCATCTACACTAGTCCCACCCGCCCACACCGACCAACATGCCCCATCTACACTAGTCCCACATGCCCACACCAGCCAACATGCCTGTTTATAATTTAAAGCTCGTAGCTTATTGATAAATTTATAAATTATAGCTCGATTTTTTCACAGACAGCACTTGTTTATAACGCGCACACACACACGCACGACACCTGTTTATTCTTTATCCCTGTTCCGTATAAGTATGTATGTATGTACGGGGTTAATCAATATCTGTTATGGGCTGAGTGTAAGACAAGTGTTTGGGCCCTTCAGGTTGGCGCGGGTGGCAGGCAGGCAGGCAGATAAAAGACGGCCATCGCAAGCTTGGTCACAACTGCTGGAGTGTCGGAGTGTCTACTAGACTGGGGTAAGTCAGTCAGTCAGCTCACACACACACACACACACACGCACACAATTAGGGTGACGTCTGTTTTTTATTACAATGCCAAGAACTGTAACACAAGCACACACACAGAGAGAGAGAGAGAGAGAGAGAGGGAGAGGGAGGGAGGGAGGGAGGGAGGGAGGGAGGGAGGGAGGGAGGGAAGAGAGAGAGGGGAGAGAGAGAGGGGGAGAGAGAGAGAGAGAGAGAGAGAGATAGAGCTGGGGGAGAGAGAGAGGGGGGGAGAGATAGAGCTGGGGGAGAGAGAGAGAGAGAGCTGGGGGAGAGAGAGAGAGGGGGGAGAGGGGGGGGAGACCCAAACACAGACCCAAACACAGACCCAAACACAAACCCAAACACAAACCCAAACACAGACCCAAACACAAACCCAAACACAGACCCAAACACAAACCCAAACACAGACCCAAACACAAACCCAAACTCAAACACAGACCCAAACACAAACACAAACACAAACACAAACACAAACCCAAACACAGACTCAAACACAAACCCAAACACAGACCCAAACACAGACCCAAACACAAACCCAAACACAGACCCAAACACAAACCCAAACACAGACCCAAACACAAACCCACACACAGACCCAAACACAGACCCAAACACAAACCCAAACACAAACACACACCCACACACACACCCACACACACACAGACATACACAGACCCACACACATCAGACACACTTCCCGGAAGCACTACCAAATGCCGGATAGTCTCCTCCCTGTCCTGGAGGTTCCGCTACGTGCCGGGGGTAGTAAATACAATAATAATACTATAGTAATAATAATTAATATTATTAATAATAATAAGAATTAATCAAAGATTGACTGATTGATCGATCGGTGGTTGGGTGGATGGATGTCAGGAGGGAACCGTACACCAATAAAGATTTTAATGCGTTGCATCAGTTGCATTTAACATTTGAGTGGATTTGCATGATTATTGCAATTAATTTTATTGCATTAAACATCCCAGGAGGCTGCAATATTTCTTTAATGCAAGGCCATCACTGCATTTAACTTTGCAGCAGTCTGCAATGTTATCATAATACGATGCATTAGTTGCATTGAACATTTGAGAGATTTTGCATGATTAGTACAATGATTTTAATGCGTTTAATACCCCAGAACAGCTGCAATTTTGCTTTAATGCAAGGCCTGCGCTGCATTTAACATTGCAGGAGCCTGCAAAGTTGTTCTAATGCGTTGCATTAATTGCATTTAACATTTGAGAGGTTTTGCAAAATTATTGCAATTAATTTTATTGCATTTAACATCCCAGGGGGTTGCAATATTGCTTTAATGCAACGCCAGCGCTGCATTTAACAATGCAGCAGCCTGCAAAGTTATCCTAATACGATGCATTAGTCGCATTTAACATTTGAGAGGTTTTGCAGGATTATTATTGCATTTCACATCGCAGGGTGTTGCAATATTTCTTTAATGCAAGGCGATCACTGCATTTAACATTGCAGCAGCCTGAAAAGTCATCCTAATGCGATGCATTTGTTGCATTTAACATTTGAGAGGTTTTGCAAAATTATTGCAATTAATTTAATGCATATTACATCCATTGGGGGTAGCTAGGTGACTTTTATGCAAGGCCATCACTGCATTTAACATTGCAGCAGCCTGCAAAGTTATCCTAATGCGATGCATCAATTGCATTTAACATTTGAGAGGTTTTGCATGATTATTGCAATGATTTTTTAATGCATTTCACATCCCAGGGTGGTGTAATATTGCATTAATGCAAGGCCATGACTGCATTTAACATTACAGCAACCGTACACCAATAAAGATCTTTCCACAGACAGCACGCGGCACTTGTTTATAACGCCCACACCAGACACCAGACACAAACCCAAACACAAACCCAAACACAAACCCAAACACAGACCCAAACATAAACCCAAACACAAACCCAAACACAGACCCAAACACAGACCCAAACACACACCCACACACAGACACACACATAGACACACACACAGACCCACACACATCAGACACACTTCCCGGAAGCACTTCCAAATGCCGGATAGTCTCCTCCCTGCCCTGGAGGTTCAGCTACGTGCCGGGGGTAGTAAATACAATAATAATACTATAGTAATAATAATTAATATTATTAATAATAATAAGAATTAATCAAAGATTGATTGATTGATCGATCGGTGGGTGTGTGGATGGATGTCAGGAGGGAACCGTACACCAATATAGTTTTTAATGCGTTGCATCAGTTGCATTTAACATTTGAGTGGTTTTGCATGATTATTGCAATTAATTTTATTGCATTAAACATCCCAGGAGGCTGCAATACTTCTTTAATGCAAGGCCATCACTGCATTTAACTTTGCAGCAGTCTGCAATGTTATCATAATACGATGCATCAGTTGCATTGAACATTTGAGAGATTTTGCATGATTATTACAATGATTTTTATGCGTTTAATACCCCAGAACAGCTGCAATTTTGCTTTAATGCAAGGCCTGCGCTGCATTTAACATTGCAGGAGCCTGCAGAGTTGTTCTAATGTGTTGCATTAATTGCATTTAACATTTGAGAGGTTTTGCAAAATTATTGCAATTAATTTTATTGCATTTAACATCCCAGGGGGTTGCAATATTGCTTTAATGCAACGCCAGCGCTGCATTTAACAATGCAGCAGCCTGCAAAGTTATCCTAATACGATGCATTAGTCGCATTTATCATTTGAGAGGTTTTGCAGGATTATTATTGCATTTCACATCGCAGGGTGTTGCAATATTTCTTTAATGCAAGGCGATCACTGCATTTAACATTGCAGCAGCCTGAAAAGTCATCCTAATGCGATGCATTTGTTGCATTTAACATTTGAGAGGTTTTGCAAAATTATTGCAATTAATTTAATGCATATTACATCCATTGGGGGTAGCTAGGTGACTTTAATGCAAGGCCATCACTGCATTTAACATTGCAGCAGCCTGCAAAGTTATCCTAATGCGATGCATCAATTGCATTTAACATTTGAGAGGTTTTGCATGATTATTGCAATGATTTTTTAATGCATTTCACATCCCAGGGTGGTGTAATATTGCATTAATGCAAGGCCATCACTGCATTTAACATTACAGCAACCGTACACCAATAAAGATCTTTCCACAGACAGCACGCGGCACTTGTTTATAACGCCCACACCAGAAACCAGACACAAACCCAAACACAAACCCAAACACAAACCCAAACATAAATCCAAACACAAACCCAAACACAGACCCAAACACAGACCCAAACACAGACTCAAACACAGACCCAAACACACACCCACACACAGACACACACACAGACACACACACAGACCCACACACATCAGACACACTTCCCGGAAGCACTTCCAAATGCCGGATAGTCTCCTCCCTGCCCTGGAGGTTCAGCTACGTGCCGGGGGTAGTAAATACAATAATAATACTATAGTAATAATAATTAATATTATTAATAATAATAAGAATTAATCAAAGATTGATTGATTGATCGATCGGTGGGTGGGTGGATGGATGTCAGGAGGAACCGTACACCAACAAAGATTTTAATGCGTTGCATCAGTTGCATTGAACATTTGAGTGGTTTTGCATGATTATTGCAATTAATTTTATTGCATTAAACATCCCAGGAGGCTGCAATATTTCTTTAATGCAAGGCCATCACTGCATTTAACTTTGCAGCAGTCTGCAATGTTATCATAATACGATGCATTAGTTGCATTGAACATTTGAGAGATTTTGCATGATTATTACAATGATTTTAATGCGTTTAATACCCCAGAACAGCTGCAATTTTACTTTAATGCAAGGCCTGCGCTGCATTTAACATTGCAGGAGCCTGCAAAGTTGTTCTAATGCGTTGCATTAATTGCATTTAACATTTGAGAGGTTTTGCAAAATTATTGCAATTAATTTTATTGCATTTAACATCCCAGGGGGTTGCAATATTGCTTTAATGCAACGCCAGCGTTGCATTTAACAATGCAGCAGCCTGCAAAGTTATCCTAATACGATGCATTAGTCGCATTTAACATTTGAGAGGTTTTGCAGGATTATTATTGCATTTCACATCGCAGGGTGTTGCAATATTTCTTTAATGCAAGGCGATCACTGCATTTAACATTGTAGCAGCCTGAAAAGTCATCCTAATGCGATGCATTTGTTGCATTTAACATTTGAGAGGTTTTGCAAAATTATTGCAATTAATTTTATTGCATTTAACATCCCAGGGGTGGCAATATTGCTTTAATGCAACGCCAGCGCTGCATTTAACAATGCAGCAGCCTGCAAAGTTATCCTAATACGATGCATTAGTCGCATTTAACATTTGAGAGGTTTTGCAGGATTATTATTGCATTTCACATCGCAGGGTGTTGCAATATTTCTTTAATGCAAGGCGATCACTGCATTTAACATTGCAGCAGCCTGAAAAGTCATCCTAATGCGATGCATTTGTTGCATTTAACATTTGAGAGGTTTTGCAAAATTATTGCAATTAATTTAAAGCATATAACATCCATTGGGGGTAGCTAGGTGACTTTAATGCAAGGCCATCACTGCATTTAACATTGCAGCAGCCTGCAAAGTTATCCTAATGCGATGCATCAATTGCATTTAACATTTGAGCGGTTTTGCATGATTATTGCAACAGACCCAAACACAAACCCAAACCCAAACACAAACTCAAACACAAACCCAAACACAGACCCAAACACAGACCCAAACACAGACTCAAACACAGACTCAAACACACCCAAACACAGGCCCAAACACAAACCCAAACACAAACCTAAACACAGACCCAAACACAAACCCAAACACAAACCCAAACACAAACCCGAACACAAACCCACACACAGACCCAAACCCAAACACAAACCCAAACACAAACCCAAACACAAACCCAAACACAGACCCAAACACAGACTCAAACACAGATCCAAACACACACAGACACACACACAGACACACACACAGACACACACAGACCCACACACATCAGACACACTTCCCGGAAGCACTTCCAAACGCCGGATAGTCTCCTCCCTGCCCTGGAGGTTCCGCTACGTGCCGGGGGTAGTAAATACAATAATAATACTATAGTAATAATAATTAATATTATTAATAATAATAAGAATTAATCAAAGATTGATTGATTGATCGATCGGTGGGTGTGTGGATGGATGTCAGGAGGGAACCGTACACCAATAAAGATTTTAATGCGTTGCATCAGTTGCATTTAACATTTGAGTGGTTTTGCATGATTATTGCAATTAATTTTATTGCATTAAACATCCCAGGAGGATGCAATATTTCTTTAATGCAAGGCCATCACTGCATTTAACTTTGCAGCAGTCTGAAATGTTATCATAATACGATGCATTAGTTGCATTGAACATTTGAGAGATTTTGCATGATTATTACAATGATTTGAATGCGTTTAATACCCCAGAACAGCTGCAATTTTGCTTTAATGCAAGGCCTGCGCTGCATTTAACATTGCAGGAGCCTGCAGAGTTGTTCTAATGCGTTGCATTAATTGCATTTAACATTTGAGAGGTTTTGCAAAATTATTGCAATTAATTTTATTGCATTTAACATCGCATGGGTTGCAATATTGCTTTAATGCAACGCCAGTGCTGCATTTAACAATGCAGCAGCCTGCAAAGTTATCCTAATACGATGCATTAGTCGCATTTAACATTTGAGAGGTTTTGCAGGATTATTATTGCATTTCACATCGCAGGGTGTTGCAATATTTCTTTAATGCAAGGCGATCACTGCATTTAACATTGCAGCAGCCTGAAAAGTCATCCTAATGCGATGCATTTGTTGCATTTAACATTTGAGAGGTTTGGCAAAATTATTGCAATTAATTTAATGCATATTACATCCATTGGGGGTAGCTAGGTGACTTTAATGCAAGGCCATCACTGCATTTAACATTGCAGCAGCCTGCAAAGTTATCCTAATGCGATGCATCAATTGCATTTAACATTTGAGAGGTTTTGCATGATTATTGCAATGATTTTTTAATGCATTTCACATCCCAGGGTGGTGTAATATTGCATCAATGCAAGGCCATCACTGCATTTAACATTACAGCAACCGTACACCAATAAAGATCTTTCCACAGACAGCACGCGGCACTTGTTTATAACGCCCACACCAGACACCAGACACAAACCCAAACACAAACCCAAACACAGACCCAAACATAAATCCAAACACAAACCCAAACACAGACCCAAACACAGACCCAAACACAAATCCAAACACAGACCCAAACACAGGCCCAAACACAGACCCAAACACAGACCCAAACACACACCCACACACAGACACACACACAGACACACACACAGACCCACACACATCAGACACACTTCCCGGAAGCACTTCCAAATGCCGGATAGTCTCCTCCCTGCCCTGGAGGTTCAGCTACGTGCCGGGGGTAGTAAATACAATAATAATACTATAGTAATAATAATTAATATTATTAATAATAATAAGAATTAATCAAAGATTGATTGATTGATCGATCGGTGGGTGTGTGGATGGATGTCAGGAGGGAACCGTACACCAATAAAGATTTTAATGCGTTGCATCAGTTGCATTTAACATTTGAGTGGTTTTGCATGATTATTGCAATTAATTTTATTGCATTAAACATCCCAGGAGGCTGCAATATTTCTTTAATGCAAGGCCATCACTGCATTTAACTTTGCAGCAGTCTGCAATGTTATCATAATACGATGCATTAGTTGCATTGAACATTTGAGAGATTTTGCATGATTATTACAATGATTTTAATGCGTTTAATACCCCAGAACAGCTGCAATTTTGCATAAATGCAAGGCCTGCGCTGTATTTAACATTGCAGGAGCCTGCAGAGTTGTTCTAATGCGTTGCATTAATTGCATTTAACATTTGAAAGGTTTTGCAAAATTATTGCAATTAATTTTATTGCATTTAACATCGCAGGGGGTTGCAATATTGCTTTAATGCAACGCCAGCGCTGCATTTAACAATGCAGCAGCCTGCAAAGTTATCCTCATACGATGCATTAGTCGCATTTAACATTTGAGAGGTTTTGCAGGATTATTATTGCATTTCACATCGCAGGGTGTTGCAATATTTCTTTAATGCAAGGCGATCACTGCATTTAACATTGCAGCAGCCTGAAAAGTCATCCTAATGCGATGCATTTGTTGCATTTAACATTTGAGAGGTTTTGCAAAATTATTGCAATTAATTTAATGCATATTACATCCATTGGGGGTAACTAGGTGACTTTAATGCAAGGCCATCACTGCATTTAACATTGCAGCAGCCTGCAAAGTTATCCTAATGCGATGCATCAATTGCATTTAACATTTGAGAGGTTTTGCATGATTATTGCAATGATTTTTTAATGCATTTCACATCCCAGGGTGGTGTAATATTGCATCAATGCAAGGCCATCACTGCATTTAACATTACAGCAACCGTACACCAATAAAGATCTTTCCACAGACAGCACGCGGCACTTGTTTATAACGCCCACACCAGACACCAGACACAAACCCAAACACAAACCCAAACACAAACCCAAACACAGACCCAAACATAAATCCAAACACAAACCCAAACACAGACCCAAACACAGACCCAAACACAAATCCAAACACAAACCCAAACACAGACCCAAACACAAATCCAAACACAAACCCAAACACAGACCCAAACACAGACCCAAACACAGACTCAAACACAGACCCAAACACACACCCACACACAGACACACACACAGACACACACACAGACCCACACACATCAGACACACTTCCCGGAAGCACTTCCAAATGCCGGATAGTCTCCTCCCTGCCCTGGAGGTTCAGCTACGTGCCGGGGGTAGTAAATACAATAATAATACTATAGTAATAATAATTAATATTATTAATAATAATAAGAATTAATCAAAGATTGATTGATTGATCGATCGGTGGGTGTGTGGATGGATGTCAGGAGGGAACCGTACACCAATAAAGATTTTAATGCGTTGCATCAGTTGCATTTAACATTTGAGTGGTTTTGCATGATTATTGCAATTAATTTTATTGCATTAAACATCCCAGGAGGCTGCAATATTTCTTTAATGCAAGGCCATCACTGCATTTAACAATGCAGCAGCCTGCAAAGTTATCCTAATACGATGCATTCGTCGCATTTAACATTTGAGAGGTTTTGCAGGATTATTATTGCATTTCACATCGCAGGGTGTTGCAATATTTCTTTAATGCAAGGCCATCACTGCATTTAACTTTGCAGCAGTCTGAAATGTTATCATAATACGATGCATTAGTTGCATTGAACATTTGAGAGATTTTGCATGATTATTACAATGATTTTAATGCGTTTAATACCCCAGAACAGCTGCAATTTTGCTTTAATGCAAGGCCTGCGCTGCATTTAACATTGCAGGAGCCTGCAGAGTTGTTCTAATGCGTTGGATTAATTGCATTTAACATTTGAGAGGTTTTGCAAAATGATTGCAATTAATTTTATTGCATTTAACATCGCAGGGGGTTGCAATATTGCTTTAATGCAACGCCAGCGCTGCATTTAACAATGCAGCAGCCTGCAAAGTTATCCTAATACGATGCATTAGTCGCATTTAACATTTGAGAGGTTTTGCAGGATTATTATTGCATTTCACATCGCAGGGTGTTGCAATATTTCTTTAATGCAAGGCGATCACTGCATTTAACATTGCAGCAGCCTGAAAAGTCATCCTAATGCTATGCATTTGTTGCATTTAACATTTGAGAGGTTTTGCAAAATTATTGCAATTAATTTAATGCATATTACATCCATTGGGGGTAGCTAGGTGACTTTAATGCAAGGCCATCACTGCATTTAACATTGCAGCAGCCTGCAAAGTTATCCTAATGCGATGCATCAATTGCATTTAACATTTGAGAGGTTTTGCATGATTATTGCAATGATTTTTTAATGCATTTCACATCCCAGGGTGGTGTAATATTGCATTAATGCAAGGCCATCACTTCATTTAACATTACAGCAACCGTACACCAATAAAGATCTTTCCACAGACAGCACGCGGCACTTGTTTATAACGCCCACACCAGACACCAGACACAAACCCAAACACAAACCCAAACACAGACCCAAACATAAATCCAAACACAGACCCAAACACAGACCCAAACACAGACCCAAACACAAATCCAAACACAGACCCAAACACAGACCCAAACACAGACTCAAACACAGACCCAAACACACACCCACACACAGACACACACACAGACACACACACAGACCCACACACATCAGACACACTTCCCGGAAGCACTTCCAAATGCCGGATAGTCTCCTCCCTGCCCTGGAGGTTCAGCTACGTGCCGGGGGTAGTAAATACAATAATAATACCATAGTAATAATAATTAATATTATTAATAATAATAAGAATTAATCAAAGATTGATTGATTGATCGATCGGTGGGTGGGTGGATGGATGTCAGGAGGGAACCGTACACCAATAAAGATTTTAATGCGTTGCATCAGTTGCATTTAACATTTGAGTGGTTTTGCATGATTATTGCAATTAATTTTATTGCATTAAACATCCCAGGAGGCTGCAATATTTCTTTAATGCAAGGCCATCACTGCATTTAACTTTGCAGCAGTCTGCAATGTTATCATAATACGATGCATTAGTTGCATTGAACATTTGAGAGATTTTGCATGATTATTACAATGATTTTAATGCGTTTAATACCCCAGAACAGCTGCAATTTTGCTTTAATGCAAGGCCTGCGCTGTATTTAACATTGCAGGAGCCTGCAGAGTTGTTCTAATGCGTTGCATTAATTGCATTTAACATTTGAGAGGTTTTGCAAAATTATTGCAATTAATTTTATTGCATTTAACATCCCAGGGGGTTGCAATATTGCTTTAATGCAACGCCAGCGCTGCATTTAACAATGCAGCAGCCTGCAAAGTTATCCTAATACGATGCATTAGTCGCATTTAATATTTGAGAGGTTTTGCAGGATTATTATTGCATTTCACATCGCAGGGTGTTGCAATATTTCTTTAATGCAAGGCGATCACTGCATTTAACATTGCAGCAGCCTGAAAAGTCATCCTAATGCGATGCATTTGTTGCATTTAACATTTGAGAGGTTTTGCAAAATTATTGCAATTAATTTAATGCATATTACATCCATTGGGGGTAGCTAGGTGACTTTAATGCAAGGCCATCACTGCATTTAACATTGCAGCAGCCTGCAAAGTTATCCTAATGCGATGCATCAATTGCATTTAACATTTGAGAGGTTTTGCATGATTATTGCAATGATTTTTTAATGCATTTCACATCCCAGGGTGGTGGAATATTGCATTAATGCAAGGCCATCACTGCATTTAATATTACAGCAACCGTACACCAATAAAGATCTTTCCACAGACAGCACGCGGCACTTGTTTATAACGCCTACACCAGACACCAGACACAAACCCAAACACAAACCCAAACACAAACCCAAACACAGACCCAAACATAAATCCAAACACAAACCCAAACACAGACCCAATCACAGACCCAAACACAGACCCAAACACAGACTCAAACACAGACCCAAACACACACCCACACACAGACACACACACAGACACACACACAGACCCACACACATCAGACACACTTCCCGGAAGCACTTCCAAATGCCGGATAGTCTCCTCCCTGCCCTGGAGGTTCAGCTACGTGCCGGGGGTATTAAATACAATAATAATACCATAGTAATAATAATTAATATTATTAATAATAATAAGAATTAATCAAAGATTGATTGATTGATCGATCGGTGGGTGGGTGGATGGATGTCAGGAGGGAACCATACACCAATAAAGATTTTAATGCGTTGCATCAGTTGCATTTAACATTTGAGTGGTTTTGCATGATTATTGCAATTAATTTTATTGCATTAAACATCCCAGGAGGCTGCAATATTTCTTTAATGCAAGGCCATCACTGCATTTCACTTTGCAGCAGTCTTGAATGTTATCATAATACGATGCATTAGTTGCATTGAACATTTGAGAGATTTTGCATGATTATTAAAATGATTTTAATGCGTTTAATACCCCAGAACAGCTGCAATTTTGCTTTAATGCAAGGCCTGCGCTGTATTTAACATTGCAGGAGCCTGCAGAGTTGTTCTAATGCGTTGCATTAATTGCATTTAACATTTGAGAGGTTTTGCAAAATTATTGCAATTAATTTTATTGCATTTAACATCCCAGGGGGTTGCAATATTGCTTTAATGCAACGCCAGCGCTGCATTTAACAATGCAGCAGCCTGCAAAGTTATCCTAATACGATGCATTAGTCGCATTTAACATTTGAGAGGTTTTGCAGGATTATTATTGCATTTCACATCGCAGGGTGTTGCAATATTTCTTTAATGCAAGGCGATCACTGCATTTAACATTGCAGCAGCCTGAAAAGTCATCCTAATGCGATGCATTTGTTGCATTTAACATTTGAGAGGTTTTGCAAAATTATTGCAATTAATTTAATGCATATTACATCCATTGGGGGTAGCTAGGTGACTTTAATGCAAGGCCATCACTGCATTTAACATTGCAGCAGCCTGCAAAGTTATCCTAATGCGATGCATCAATTGCATTTAACATTTGAGAGGTTTTGCATGATTATTGCAATGATTTTTTAATGCATTTCACATCCCAGGGTGGTGGAATATTGCATTAATGCAAGGCCATCACTGCATTTAACATTACAGCAACCGTACACCAATAAAGATCTTTCCACAGACAGCACGCGGCACTTGTTTATAACGCCCACACCAGACACCAGACACAAACCCAAACACAAACCCAAACACAGACCCAAACATAAATCCAAACACAAACCCAAACACAGACCCAAACACAGACCCAAACACAAATCCAAACACAAACCCAAACACAGACCCAAACACAGACCCAAACACAGACTCAAACACAGACCCAAACACACACCCACACACAGACACACACACAGACACACACACAGACCCACACACATCAGACACACTTCCCGGAAGCACTTCCAAATGCCGGATAGTCTCCTCCCTGCCCTGGAGGTTCAGCTACGTGCCGGGGGTAGTAAATACAATAATAATACCATAGTAATAATAATTAATATTATTAATAATAATAGGAATTAATCAAAGATTGATTGATTGATCGATCGGTGGGTGGGTGGATGGATGTCAGGAGGGAACCGTACACCAATAAAGATTTTAATGCGTTGCATCAGTTGCATTTAACATTTGAGTGGTTTTGCATGATTATTGCAATTAATTTTATTGCATTAAACATCCCAGGAGGCTGCAATATTTCTTTAATGCAAGGCCATCACTGCATTTCACTTTGCAGTAGTCTTGAATGTTATCATAATACGATGCATTAGTTGCATTGAACATTTGAGAGATTTTGCATGATTATTACAATGATTTTAATGCGTTTAATACCCCAGAACAGCTGCAATTTTGCTTCAATGCAAGGCCTGCGCTGTATTTAACATTGCAGGAGCCTGCAGAGTTGTTCTAATGCGTTGCATTAATTGCATTTAACATTTGAGAGGTTTTGCAAAATTATTGCAATTAATTTTATTGCATTAAACATCCCAGGAGGCTGCAATATTTCTTTAATGCAAGGCCATCACTGCATTTCACTTTGCAGCAGTCTTGAATGTTATCATAATACGATGCATTAGTTGCATTGAACATTTGAGAGATTTTGCATGATTATTAAAATGATTTTAATGCGTTTAATACCCCAGAACAGCTGCAATTTTGCTTTAATGCAAGGCCTGCGCTGTATTTAACATTGCAGGAGCCTGCAGAGTTGTTCTAATGCGTTGCATTAATTGCATTTAACATTTGAGAGGTTTTGCAAAATTATTGCAATTAATTTTATTGCATTTAACATCCCAGGGGGTTGCAATATTGCTTTAATGCAACGCCAGCGCTGCATTTAACAATGCAGCAGCCTGCAAAGTTATCCTAATACGATGCATTAGTCGCATTTAACATTTGAGAGGTTTTGCAGGATTATTATTGCATTTCACATCGCAGGGTGTTGCAATATTTCTTTAATGCAAGGCGATCACTGCATTTAACATTGCAGCAGCCTGAAAAGTCATCCTAATGCGATGCATTTGTTGCATTTAACATTTGAGAGGTTTTGCAAAATTATTGCAATTAATTTAATGCATATTACATCCATTGGGGGTAGCTAGGTGACTTTAATGCAAGGCCATCACTGCATTTAACATTGCAGCAGCCTGCAAAGTTATCCTAATGCGATGCATCAATTGCATTTAACATTTGAGAGGTTTTGCATGATTATTGCAATGATTTTTTAATGCATTTCACATCCCAGGGTGGTGGAATATTGCATTAATGCAAGGCCATCACTGCATTTAACATTACAGCAACCGTACACCAATAAAGATCTTTCCACAGACAGCACGCGGCACTTGTTTATAACGCCCACACCAGACACCAGACACAAACCCAAACACAAACCCAAACACAGACCCAAACATAAATCCAAACACAAACCCAAACACAGACCCAAACACAGACCCAAACACAAATCCAAACACAAACCCAAACACAGACCCAAACACAGACCCAAACACAGACTCAAACACAGACCCAAACACACACCCACACACAGACACACACACAGACACACACACAGACCCACACACATCAGACACACTTCCCGGAAGCACTTCCAAATGCCGGATAGTCTCCTCCCTGCCCTGGAGGTTCAGCTACGTGCCGGGGGTAGTAAATACAATAATAATACCATAGTAATAATAATTAATATTATTAATAATAATAGGAATTAATCAAAGATTGATTGATTGATCGATCGGTGGGTGGGTGGATGGATGTCAGGAGGGAACCGTACACCAATAAAGATTTTAATGCGTTGCATCAGTTGCATTTAACATTTGAGTGGTTTTGCATGATTATTGCAATTAATTTTATTGCATTAAACATCCCAGGAGGCTGCAATATTTCTTTAATGCAAGGCCATCACTGCATTTCACTTTGCAGTAGTCTTGAATGTTATCATAATACGATGCATTAGTTGCATTGAACATTTGAGAGATTTTGCATGATTATTACAATGATTTTAATGCGTTTAATACCCCAGAACAGCTGCAATTTTGCTTCAATGCAAGGCCTGCGCTGTATTTAACATTGCAGGAGCCTGCAGAGTTGTTCTAATGCGTTGCATTAATTGCATTTAACATTTGAGAGGTTTTGCAAAATTATTGCAATTAATTTTATTGCATTTAACAACCCAGGGGGTTGCAATATTGCTTTAATGCAACGCCAGCGCTGCATTTAACAATGCAGCAGCCTGCAAAGTTATCCTAATACGATGCATTAGTCGCATTTAACATTTGAGAGGTTTTGCAGGATTATTATTGCATTTCACATCGCAGGGTGTTGCAATATTTCTTTAATGCAAGGCGATCACTGCATTTAACATTGCAGCAGCCTGAAAAGTCATCCTAATGCGATGCATTTGTTGCATTTAACATTTGAGAGGTTTTGCAAAATTATTGCAATTAATTTAATGCATATTACATCCATTGGGGGTAGCTAGGTGACTTTAATGCAAGGCCATCACTGCATTTAACATTGCAGCAGCCTGCAAAGTTATCCTAATGCGATGCATCAATTGCATTTAACATTTGAGAGGTTTTGCATGATTATTGCAATGATTTTTTAATGCATTTCACATCCCAGGGTGGTGGAATATTGCATTAATGCAAGGCCATCACTGCATTTAACATTACAGCAACCGTACACCAATAAAGATCTTTCCACAGACAGCACGCGGCACTTGTTTATAACGCCCACACCAGACACCAGACACAAACCCAAACACAAACCCAAACACAGACCCAAACATAAATCCAAACACAAACCCAAACACAGACCCAAACACAGACCCAAACACAAATCCAAACACAAACCCAAACACAGACCCAAACACAGACCCAAACACAGACTCAAACACAGACCCAAACACACACCCACACACAGACACACACACAGACACACACACAGACCCACACACATCAGACACACTTCCCGGAAGCACTTCCAAATGCCGGATAGTCTCCTCCCTGCCCTGGAGGTTCAGCTACGTGCCGGGGGTAGTAAATACAATAATAATACCATAGTAATAATAATTAATATTATTAATAACAATAAGAATTAATCAAAGATTGATTGATTGATTGATCGGTGGGTGGGTGGATGGATGTCAGGAGGGAACCGTACACCAATAAAGATTTTAATGCGTTGCATCAGTTGCATTTAACATTTGAGTGGTTTTGCATGATTATTGCAATTAATTTTATTGCATTAAACATCCCAGGAGGCTGCAATATTTCTTTAATGCAAGGCCATCACTGCATTTAACTTTGCAGCAGTCTGCAATGTTATCATAATACGATGCATTAGTTGCATTGAACATTTGAGAGATTTTGCATGATTATTACAATGATTTTAATGCATTTAATACCCCAGAACAGCTGCAATTTTACTTTAATGCAAGGCCTGCGCTGTATTTAACATTGCAGGAGCCTGCAGAGTTGTTCTAATGCGTTGCATTAATTGCATTTAACATTTGAGAGGTTTTGCAAAATTATTGCAATTAATTTTATTGCATTTAACATCCCAGGGGGTTGCAATATTGCTTTAATGCAACGCCAGCGCTCAATTTAACAATGCAGCAGCCTGCAAAGTTATCCTAATACGATGCATTAGTCGCATTTAACATTTGAGAGGTTTTGCAGGATTATTATTGCATTTCACATCGCAGGGTGTTGCAATATTTCTTTAATGCAAGGCGATCACTGCATTTAACATTGCAGCAGCCTGAAAAGTCATCCTAATGCGATGCATTTGTTGCATTTAACATTTGAGAGGTTTTGCAAAATTATTGCAATTAATTTAATGCATATTACATCCATTGGGGGTAGCTAGGTGACTTTAATGCAAGGCCATCACTGCATTTAACATTGCAGCAGCCTGCAAAGTTATCCTAATGCGATGCATCAATTGCATTTAACATTTGAGAGGTTTTGCATGATTATTGCAATGATTTTTTAATGCATTTCACATCCGAGGGTGGTGTAATATTGCATTAATGCAAGGCCATCACTGCATTTAACATTACAGCAACCGTACACCAATAAAGATCTTTCCACAGACAGCACGCGGCACTTGTTTATAACGCCCACACCAGACACCAGACACAAACCCAAACACAAACACAAACACAGACCCAAACATAAATCCAAACACAAACCCAAACACAAACCCAAACACAGACCCAAACACAGACCCAAACACAGACCCAAACACAGACTCAAACACAGACCCAAACACACACCCACACACAGATACACACACAGACATACACACAGACCCACACACATCAGACACACTTCCCGGAAGCACTTCCAAATGCCGGATAGTCTCCTCCCTGCCCTGGAGGTTCAGCTACGTGCCGGGGGTAGTAAATACAATAATAATACCATAGTAATAATAATTAATATTATTAATAACAATAAGAATTAATCAAAGATTGATTGATTGATTGATCGGTGGGTGGGTGGATGGATGTCAGGAGGGAACCGTACACCAATAAAGATTTTAATGCGTTGCATCAGTTGCATTTAACATTTGAGTGGTTTTGCATGATTATTGCAATTAATTTTATTGCATTAAACATCCCAGGAGGCTGCAATATTTCTTTAATGCAAGGCCATCACTGCATTTAACTTTGCAGCAGTCTGCAATGTTATCATAATACGATGCATTAGTTGCATTGAACATTTGAGAGATTTTGCATGATTATTACAATGATTTTAATGCGTTTAATACCCCAGAAAAGCTGCAATTTTGCTTTAATGCAAGGCCTGCGCTGCATTTAACATTGCAGGAGTCTGCAAAGTTGTTCTAATGTGTTGCATTAATTGCATTTAACATTTGAGAGGTTTTGCAAAATTATTGCAATTAATTTTATTGCATTTAACATCCCAGGGGGTTGCAATATTGCTTTAATGCAACGCCAGCGCTGCATTTAACAATGCAGCAGCCTGCAAAGTTATCCTAATACGATACATTAGTCACATTTAACATTTGAGAGATTTTGCAGGATTATTATTGCATTTCACATCGCAGGGTGTTGCAATATTTCTTTAATGCAAGGCGATCACTGCATTTAAGATTGCAGCAGCCTGAAAAGTCATTCTAATGCGATGCATTTGTTGCATTTAACATTTGAGATGTTTTGCAAAATTATTGCAATTAATTTTATTGCATTTAACATCCCAGGGGGTTGCAATATTGCTTTAATGCAACGCCAGCGCTGCATTTAACAATGCAGCAGCCTGCAAAGTTATCCTAATACGATGCATTAGTCGCATTTAACATTTGAGAGGTTTTGCAGGATTATTATTGCATTTCACATCGCAGGGTGTTGCAATATTTCTTTAATGCAAGGCGATCACTGCATTTAACATTGCAGCAGCCTGAAAAGTCATCCTAATGCGATGCATTTGTTGCATTTAACATTTGAGAGGTTTTGCAAAATTATTGCAATTAATTTAAAGCATATAACATCCATTGGGGTTAGCTAGGTGACTTTAATGCAAGGCCATCACTGCATTTAACATTGCAGCAGCCTGCAAAGTTATCCTAATGCGATGCATCAATTGCATTTAACATTTGAGCGGTTTTGCATGATTATTGCAACAGACCCAAACACAAACCCAAACCCAAACCCAAACACAAACTCAAACACAAACCCAAACACAGACCCAAACACAGACGCAAACACAGACTCAAACACAGACCCAAACACAGACCCAAACACTGACCCAAACA
>NW_027603067.1:0-22173 GCF_053455715.1 Rhinoraja longicauda
AACATGCCCCAGCTACACCTAGTCCCACCTGCCCACACCGGCCAACATGGCCCCATCTACACTAGTCCCACCTGCCCACACCCGGCCAACATGCCCCATCTACACTAGTCCACCACCTGCCCACACCGGACCAACTAATGCCCCCATCTACACTAGTCCCACCTGCCCACAACAGCGCACCCAACATGCCCCATCTACACTAGTCCCACCTGCCCACACCGGCCCACATGCCCCACATCTACACTAGTCCCACCTGCCCACACCGGCCAACATGCCCCATCTACACTAGTCCCACCCTGGCCCAACAGCCACCCGGCCAACATGCGCCATCTACACTAGTCCCACCTGCCCACACCGGCCAACAATGCCCCATCTACACTAGTCCCACCTGCCCACACCGACCAACATGCCCCATCTACACTAGTCCCACCTGCCCACACCGGCCAACATGCCCCATCATACACTAGTCCCACCTGCCCACACCGACCAACATGCCCCATCTACACTAGTCCCACCTGCCCGCGTTTGCCCACATCCCTCCAAACCCGTCCTATCCATGTACCTGTCCAACAGCTTCTCAAACGTTGGGATAGTCCCAGCCACAACTACCTCCTCCGGCAGCTCGTTCCATACACCCACCGCCCTCTGTGTGAAAAGGTTACCCCTCGGATTCCTATTAAATCTTTTCCCCCTTCACCTTGAACCTATGTTCTCCGGTCCTCGATTCCCCTACTCTGGGCAAGAGACTCTGTGCGTCTACCCGATCTATTCCTCTCGTGATTTTGTACACCTCTATAAGATCGCCCCTCATCCTCAATAGACAATAGGTGCAGGAGGAGGCCATTCGGCCCTTCGAGCCAGCACCACCATTCAATGTGATCATGGCTGACCATTCTCAATCAGTACCCCGTTCCTGCCTTCTCCCCATACCCCCTGACTCCGCTATCCTTAAGAGCTCTATCCAGCTCTCTCTTGAATGCATTCAGAGAATTGGCCTCCACTGCCCTCTGAGGCAGAGAATTCCACAGATTCACAACTGAAAAGTTTTTCCTCATCTCAGTTCTAAATGGCCGACCCCTTATTCTTAAACTGTGTGGCCCCTGGTCTGGACTCCCCCAACATTGGGAACATGTTTCCTGCTCTAACGTGTCCAACCCCTTAATAATCTTACACGTTTCGATAAGATCCCCTCTCATCCTTCTAAATTCCAGTGTATACAAGCCCAGTCGCTCCAGTCTTTCAACGCACGACAGTCCCGCCATTCCGGGAATTAACCCGGTGAACCTACGCTGCACGCCCTCAATAGCACCTCATGTTTTGCTTGGGCAGCTTACACCCCAGAGTGTGGGAGGAAATCGGGAGCGCCCGGAGAAATCCCACGTGGAGAAGGTACAAACTCCGTACAGACAGCGCCCGTGGTCGGGATCGAACCCGTGTCTCCGGCGCTGTGAGGCAGCAACTCTACCGCTGCGCCACCGTGCTGCTATCTGACACCTCCTTTGTGTTCTTTTCCCCCTCTACCCTTTGTCACTGACGCCACCCATCGCCAATAACCCCCCACCTCACCTGTACCCACCTGTCACTTGCCCCACCTCTCTTTTCCAGATTCCTCTCCCCATGGGGGTTGCCAACTTCCTCACTCCCAAATAAGGGACAAGGGTGACGTCACCGCCCCGCGCCCCCACGTGACCTCACCCAGCCAGCGCCCCCGCGACCCATGTGACCTCACCCAGCCAGCGGCCACGTGCTCCCTCTCCACCCAGAGCGGCCGCCCGTGCCGGGAGGCGGGTTGCTACGCAACCTCCGTCAGGCGGCGCCCGGGCCACCGGGCCTACAGTGTCCGGGCCTACAGAGCCAAAATGTCGGAAACCTAGAGTGTCGGGTCCTAAACTGTCGGGACCTACAGCTTCGGGGCCTGCAGTGTCGGGGCCTTCAGTGTCCGGGCCTACAGAGTCGGGGCCTACAGCGTCCGTGCCTACAGCGTCCGGCCCTACAGTGTCCGGGCCTACAGCATCCGGGCCTACAGTGTCCAGCCCTTCAGCATCCGGGCCTACAGTGTCCGGGTCTACAGCGTCCGGGGCCTACAGCGCCAGGGCCTACAGCGCTGGGGCCCTATAGTGTATGGGCCTACAGCGTCCGGGCCTACAGCGCCGGGGCCTACAGCGTCGGGGCCTACAGTGTCCGGGCCTACAGTGTCTGGGCCTACAGTGTCCAGGCTACAGCGTCCGGGGCCTACAGTGTCCGGGCCTACAGCGTCCGGGCCTACAGTGTCCGGGCCTACAGCGTCCCGGGCCGACAGTGTCCGGGCCTACAGTGTCCGGGGCCTACAGTGTCCGGGGCTAACAGTGTCCGGGCCTACAGTGTCCAGTCCTACAGTGTCCCCCAGGCTTAATACGGGACAAGGGCGGTCCCATACGGGACAACCCAATTTAACCCAAAATACAGGATGTCCCGGCTAATACGGGACAGTTGGCAACCGTACTCTCCCCCCTCCCCCCCCCCCCCCCCCCAACTCAACCACAAGTAACTCTTGTACCCCATCCCTCTCCATCCCTCCCCCACCCAAGTCGTACACTGAGATCCTTCTACAAGTGTCCCAGCTTCAAAGTCGGTCTTGTTGAGTCTCATTGTCTGTAACTCCTTTTCACCTAACCCCAATCATCCCTTCGCCATCACTACATCTTTGCACGTCTTTCATTCATTTATACTTTTCCTCTCGACATCACTGTCTATGTCTCTCGTTCCCCTCTCCCCCGACTCTCAGTCTGAAGAAGGGTCTCCACCCGAAAACGTCACCCATTCCCTCTCTCTCCTGAGATGCTGCCTGACCCGCTGAGTTACTCCAAACCTTACATTTGTACCGGCGTCTGCAGTATATTTCCCTACACGCTGCGATCCTCCAAGCGCTTTGTGTCTTTAGCTCAAGGCTCCAGCACCTGCAGTTCCCTGTGTCGCCAACTGTTTATGTTCTTGGACTCGTGGAGCGCCACAGCGTGCAAAACAGGCCCTTCGGCCCAACTCTCCCACACCGGCCAACATGTCCCAGCTACACTAGTCCCACCTGCCCACACCGGCCAACATGCCCCAGCTACACTAGTCCCACCTGCCCACACCGGCCAACATGCCCCAGCTACACTAGTCCCACCTGCCCACACCGGCCAACATGCCCCAGCTACACTAGTCCCACCTGCCACTACCGGCCAACATGTCCCAGCTACACTAGCCCACCTGCCCACACCGGCCAACATGTCCCAGCTACACTAGTCCCCACCTGCCCACACCGGCCAACATGTCCCAGCTACACTAGTCCCACCTGCCCACGACCGGTCCAACGTGGCCCCAGCTACACTAGTCCCACCTGCCCACACCGGCCAACATGCCCCAGCTACACTAGTCCCACCTGCCCACACCGGCCAACATGCCCCAGCTACACTAGTCCCACCTGCCCACACCGGCCAACATGCCCCAGCTACACTAGTCCCACCTGCCCACACCGGCCAACATGTCCAGCTACACTAGTCCCACCTGCCCACACCCGGCCAACATGTCCCAGCTACACTAGTCCCCACCTGCCCACACCGGCCAACATGCCCCAGCTACACTAGTCCCACCTGCCCGCGTTTGGCCCCACATCCCTCCAAACCCGTCCTATCCATGTACCCGTCTAACAGTTTCTTAAACGTTGGGATGGTCCCGGCCTCCAACTACCTCCTCCGGCAGCTCGTTCCACACACCCACCACCCTCTGTGTGGAAAAGTCACCAATTAAATCTTCCCCCTTCACCTTGAACCCGTGTCTTCCTCTGGTCCTCGATTCCCCTTCTCTGGGCAAGAGACTCTGTGCGTCTACCCGATCTGTTCCTCTCACGATCGTGTGCACACCTCTGTAAGATCACCCCCCCCACCACCCCCCTCTCCCTCATCCTCCTGCGCTCCAGGGTAATAGGGTCCCAGCCCCCGAACAACCTCATCCTGGATCTCAGCCCCCCCCCCATCGAATCCAGGCCCCATTCCGCGTGGATCTTCCCGGCTGGACTGTGCGAGATGCAGGGAGCCGCCTGTCATTGGACCGATAACGCTCTTGGCGTCGCGAGGAAGATACCGAGAAGTGGTTTCCTCCTGTCAGCCCGCTGCAGGGGAAGTGCTTGTTCCCGGAGACAGGCAGCGTTCGGGAAGCACAGTTCGAGTGCGGCCCGTGCCTCGCGTTTGGCAGCGCCGAGCGCCATTCCTGAAAGACCCCGCTCGCCCGCACCGGGGAACGCGCCCGGTAAGCTCGTGTTTATTCCCAACCTGCCGTCTACCGAGGCTGGCGGTTGGCCAATTATCTAGAGTCGTAGAGTGACCCAGGCCCAACTGGCCCCGCGCCGGCCAACATGTCCCAGCTACACTAGTCATAGAGTGACACAGTGTGGAAACAGGCCCTTCGGCCCAACTTGCCCACACCGGCCAACATGTCCCAGCTACACTAGTCATAGAGTGACACAGTGTGGAAACAGGCCCTTCGGCCCAACTTGCCCACACCGGCCAACATGTCCCAGCTACACTAGTCCCACCTGCCCGCGCTTGGCCCATATCCCTCCAAACCCGTCCTATCCATGTACCTGTCCAAACTGTCTCTTAAACGTCGGGATAGTCCCAGCCTCAACTACCTCCTCCGGCAGCTCGTTCCATACACCCACCACCCTCTGTGTGGACAAGTTACCCCTCAGATTTCCTATTAAATCTTTTCCCCTTCACCTTGAACCTATGTCCTCTGGTCCTCGATTCCCCTACTCTGGCAAGAGACTCTGTGCGTCTACCCGATCGATTCCTCTCATGGTTTTATACACCTCTATAAGATCACCCCTCATCCTCCTGCGCTCTAAGTAATCCCTCAAGATCAAGATCGCCCCTCATCCTCCTGCGCTCCAAGGAATAGAGACCCAGCTGCTCAACCTCTCCCTGTACCTCACACCCTCTAGTCCTGGCAACATCCTGGTAAATCTTCTCTGAACCCTTTCAAGCTTATAGACAATATCGTTCCTGTAACACGGTGCCCAGAACTGATCACAATATTCCAAATGTGGTCTCACCAACGTCTTGTACAACAGCAGCGTGACCTCCCGACCTCTGTACCCTAAAGAGTTCACCAGATACAGCACGGAAACAGGCCCTTCGGCCCACCCCTGTCTGCACCGAACAGGTTTAGAGGACGTAGGTTTAAGGTGAGGTGAGGGGGGGGAGGTTTAATAGGAACCTGAGGGGTATCTCAGGTAACCCGTCCCGGCTGAGTTACCACGGCTTTGTGTGTGTGTGTGTGTGTGGTGTGTGTGTGTGTGTGTGTGTGTGTGTGTGTGTGGGGTGTGTGTGTGTGTGTGTGTGCGTGTGCGTGTGTGTGTGTGCGTGCGTGTGTGTGTGTGTGTGCGTGTGTGTGTGTGTGCACATCTTGTCTTCCGTTGAATCCTTGAGTCGGGATCGAACCCACGTCTCTGGAGCTGCGAGGGGCAGCGGCACTACCCGCCGCGCCTGCAGGACGAAAATAGAGTGACCACAACGCTGGTCTCATTTCCTGACTCTGACAGCAGTCAGATGTTCTTTCCCCCCCTCCTCTATCTGCCTAGCTGAGATAACGAGAGAGAGGGAGAGAGAGAGAGGGGGAGGGAGGAGGGGGAGAGGGAGAGAGGGGGAGGGGGGGGGGGGAGAGGGAGGAGGAGAGGGAGGGGGGGGGAGAGGGAGAGTGAGAGGAGAGGGAGAGGGAGAGGGAGAGAGGGAGGGGGGGGGGGGGGGGGAGAGAGGGGGGTCAGTATGGGTTGCCAACTTCCTCACTCCCAGATAAGGGACAAAGGGTGATGTCACCGCCCCGCGCCCCACGTGACCTCACCCAGCCAGCGTCCACGTGCTCCCACTCCACCAAAGGGCCTACACTGTCCGGGCCTACACTGTCCGGGCCTACAGTGTCCGGGCCTACAGTGTCCAGGCCTACAGTGTCCGGGCCTACAGTGTCCGGGCCTACAGCGTCCGGGCCTACAGCGTCCAGGCCTACAGTGTCTGGGCCTACATTGTCTGGGCCTACAGTGTCCAGGCTACAGCGTCCGGGCCTACAGTGTCCGGGCCTACAGCGTCCGGGCCTACAGTGTCCGGGCCTACAGCGTCCGGGCCTACAGCGTCCGGGGCCTACAGCGTCCGGGCCTACCGTACGGGACAAACCAATTTAGCCCAATATACAGGATGTCCCGGCTAATACGGGACAGTTGCAACCCGAGTTATCAGGCTTCTGAAGTGTCCTTCCATAAGCTAGGGCACTGTCAGATTCACCTCGACCCCATTGTGGACATTGGCCTTTGTCTATGAAACTAGTGCGCTACGAGGCAGGGCCCTAGATTGTGCTCTCTGTACCTTGCCCTCTCTAATGCAGCTGAGTTTGATTTAATGGTATAGAAGTGTAGCATCTGTTCCGGTTGGATAGCTGCAACACAACAGACTGGGACAGGTGACGTTACAGATTGGGAACCTTCATTCCAACCTGTAACGTCGTGAGTTGCTGCCTCACAGCGCCGAGACCCGGATTGCTGCTGACACTGATTGCTGCTGACACTGATTGCTGCTGACACTGATTGCTGCTGACACTGATTGCTGCTGACACTGATTGCTGCTGACACTCCTACGGAGTTTGCACGTTCTCTCCCCGTGACCTGCGTGGGTTTTCTCCGAGATCTTCGGTTTCCTCCCACGCGCTCCAAAGACGCGCGGGTTTGTAGGTTAAAGATTCAAGATCCGATTTAATCGTCACGTGCGCCAACGAAGGGAAGGGGCGGGGAGATTTGAGATGACTTACGGCCAAACTTCGTGAGAAGCAACAAGGACACGTAGCCACATCAAGTAAAACTTCACATGGACACACCCACCACGTTCCTCACTATGATGGAAGGTGATCAAGTCCAAGCAGATTCCCTCTGAGATCGTCTGAGATCGAAACTCCCCGCGTCGGGAACGATTGAAACTCAAACCGCAAGCACGGAGCTCCGAGACGGCCTCTTCTTACCGGAGACCGCTGGGCTTCACGGGGTTAAAGTCCCCATTCTCCTGCCTTCTCCCCGCAACCCCTGACACCCGCACTGATCAACAATCGATCAATCTCTGCCTTAAATACATCCACTGACTTGTGGCCTCCACAGCCGTCTGTGGCAAAGAATCCCACAGATTCACCGCCCTCCGACTGAAGAAATTCCTCCTCATCTCCTTCCTAAAGGAACGACCTTTAATTCGAGGCTGTGCCCTCTGGTCCTAGACTCTCCCACTAGTGGAAACATCCTCCCCACATCCACTCTATCCAGGCCGCTCACTGTTCTGTGAGTCTCAATGAGGTCCCCCCCCTCGTCCTTCTAAACTCCAGCGAGTACAGGCCCAGTGCCCCACAAACGCTCATTAACCCACTCATTCCCGGGATCGTTCTTGTAAACCTCCTCTGGACCCTCTCCAGAGCCGGCACGTCCTTCCTCAGATACGGGGGTCCAAAATTGCTCACAATGCTCCAGATGTGGCCTGACCAAGTCAGTGGTATTGTTAAAGGCAGAGATAGATAGATTGTTGATCAGTGCGGGTGTCAGGGGTTATGGGGAGAAGGCAGGAGAATGGGGTTGGGAGGGAGAGATAGATCAGCCGTGATTGAATGGCGGAGTGGGCTTGATAATAGACAATAGACAATAGGTGCAGGAGGAGGCCATTCAGCCCTTCGAGCCTGTACGCACCGCCATTCAATGTTGATCATGGCTGATCATTCTCAATCAGTACCCCGTTCCTGCCTTCTCCCCATACCCCCTGACTCCGCTATCCTTAAGAGCTCTATCCAGCTCTCTCTTGAATGCATTCAGAGAATTGGCCTCCACTGCCTTCTGAGGCAGAGAATTCCACAGATTCACAACTCTCTGACTGAAAACGTTTTTCCTCATCTCAGTTCTAAATGGCCGACTCCTTATTCTTAAACTGTGTGACCCCTGGTTCTGGACTCCCCCAACTTTGGGAACATGTTTCCTGCCTCCAACGTGTCCAACCCCTTAATAATCTTATACGTTTCGATAGGATCCCCTCTCATCCTTCTAAACCCCAGTGTATACAAGCCTAGCCGCTCCAGTCTTTCAACATACGACAGTCCCACCATTCCGGGAATTAACCTGGTGAACCTACGCTGCACGCCCTCAATAGCAAGAATGTCCTTCCTCAAATTTGGAGACCAAAACTGCACACAGTACTCCAGGTGCGGTCTCACTAGGGCCCGGTACAACTGCACACAGTACTCCAGGTGCGGTCTCACTAGGGCCCTGTACAACTGCACACAGTACTCCAGGTGCGGTCTCACTAGGGCCCTGTACAACTGCACACAGTACTCCAGGTGCGGTCTCACTAGGGCCCTGTACAACTGCACACAGTACTCCAGGTGCGGTCTCACTAGGGCCCTGTACAACTGCACACAGTACTCCAGGTGCGGTCTCACTAGGGCCCTGTACAACTGCACACAGTACTCCAGGTGCGGTCTCACTAGGGCCCTGTACAACTGCACACAGTACTCCAGGTGCGGTCTCACTAGGGCCCTGTACAACTGTAGAAGGACCTCTTTGCTCCTATACTCAACTCCTCGTGTTATGAAGGCCAACATGCCATTGGCTTTCTTCGCTGCCTGCTGTACCTGCATGCTTCCTTTCAGTGACTGATGCACTAGGACACCCAGATCTCGTTGTACGCCCCCTGTTCCGAACTTGACACCATTCAGATAATACTCTGCCTTCCTGTTCTTACCACCAAAGTGGATAACCTCACATTTATCCACATTAAACTGCATCTGCCATGCATCCGCCCACTCACACAACCTGCAAAATGTCAATAATAGTCTGAAGAAGGGTCTCGACCCGAAACGTCACCCATTCCTTCTCTCCCGAGATGCTGCCTGACCCGCTGAGTTACTCCAGCATTTTGTGAGTCAATAATAGTCCGACATAATAGTGTAATAATGACAGTAACAGTCTGAAGAAGGGTCTCCTATACTCAACTGATGGGCCGAATGGCCTAATTCTGCTCCTATTACCCATGATCCTTTGAGCTTGAATGTGGTCACATGAGCCCCAGCGTCACGTCCCGGTTTCTGTGGTCGAGTCCTCTGGAGATTAATGTTATGCTTCTCTTTTAGGAATGGGGGTGTCCCGTGTGGACTATCTCGTGGCCGTCAGCGTCTTGTGCTCATTCAGATGCTGCCTGACGTGGTCTCAGTGTGGTCCGTACCAGGACACGGCGGGGAAGGTGGGCCTGAACTGCAGCCACCGGTCCCTCCAGTCCGTCCCCCCCTCCCTCCCGGACGACACCGAGATCCTCCTCTTGTCCTCCAACTCCATCAGCACCGTCTCCCTCGACTCGTTCGGGAGCCTCGGCAAGCTGCGCCACCTCGACCTCTCCCGCAACGGGCTGGGGCGCCTGGAGGGCGGGCGGCCGCTGTTCCCCCTGGAGGAGCTGGACCTCTCCTACAACGCCCTGACCTCCGTGCCCGACCTGGGGCGCGCGCTGCCCGGCCTCAGGAAGCTGATCCTGGACGGCAACCGGATCGGCCGCCTCCAGCAGGGGGCGCTGGAGGGCTTGGCCAACCTGAGCGAGCTCAGCATCCGGGGCAACGCCCTCGCTCGCCTCCCCCCCCGCATCTTCCACCCGCTCCACAACCTGCGCCACCTCAACCTGGCCTCCAACCTCATCCGCCAACTCCCCAGCGGCTCCCTGGATGGCACCGAGGACCTGGTGACTCTGGACGTGTCCAACAACAGCCTGGCGGCCATCCCTCCCAACCTCTTTGACAACAACCTGTCCCTTCTCTACGTCTACCTGTACGACAACCCCTGGCACTGTGACTGTGCCTCGGCCAGCTATCTCAAAGCCTGGATGGACGACAACCATGGGAGTGTGTACAGGTACGTGGGGGGGGGAATGGGGGGGGGGGGGGTGGGGAAGGGGGGGGGGTGGGGGACCTCCGACATTGTCCCCACCCCCAACGGACATCCCACCACCGCGCCACATCTTCCCGTCACCAGAACCAGGGGGTCCCAGTTTATGAATAAGGGGTCGCCCATTTAGGACTGAGATGAGGGAAAGACTATTTTACCCAGAGAGTTACATAGAAACATAGAAACATAGACAATCGGTGCAGGAGGAGGCCATTCGGCCCTTCGAGCCTGTATGCACCGCCATTCATTGTGATCACGGCTGATCGTCCACAATCAGTACCCCGTTCCTGCCCTCTCCCCATACCCCCTGACTCCGCTATCCTTAAGAGCTCTATCCAGCTCTCTCTTGAATGCATTCAGAGAATTGGCCTCCACTGCCTTCTGAGGCAGAGAATTCCACAGATTCACAACTCTCTGACTGAAAATGTTTTTCCTCATCTCCGTTCTAAATGGCCGACCCCTTATTCTTAAACTGTGTGTGGCCCCTGGTTCTGGACTCCCCCAACATTGGGAACATGTTTCTTGCCTCTAACGTGTCCAACCCCTTAATAATCTTATATGTTTTGATAAGATCCCCCCCTCTCATCCTTCTAAACTCCAGTGTATACAAGCCTAGTCGCTCCAGTCTTTCAACATAAGACAGTCCCGCCATTCCGGGAATTAACTTCGTGAACCTACGCTGCACGCCCTCAATAGCAAGAATATCCTTCCTCACATTTGGAGACCAAAACTGCACACAGTACTCCAGGTGCGGTCTCACTAGGGCCCTGTACAACTGCACACAGTACTCCAGGTGCGGTCTCACTAGGGCCCTGTACAACTGCACACAGTACTCCAGGTGCGGTCTCACTAGGGCCCTGTACAACTGCAGAAGGACCTCTTTGCTCCTATACTCAACTCCTCTTGTTATGAAGGCCAACATTCCATTGGCTTTCTTCACTGCCTGCTGTATAGTGCAAAATGTCAGTCCCTGGTGAACCTACGCTGCACGCCCTCAATAGCAAGAATATCCTTTATTCTTGTTCCCTTATTAAATCTGGTTCATTGGGCAACACTAAATCCAGAATTGCCTTCTCTCTGGTTGGCTCCAGTACAAGCTGCTCTAACAATCCATCTCGGAGACACTCTACAAACTCTCTTTCCTGGGGTCCAGAACCAACCTGATTTTCCCAGTCTACCTGCGTGTTGAAATCCCCCATAACCACAGTGGCATTCCCTTTGCTACACACCGAGCCAATGTTAACTCCTGCTGTAACTTGCACCCTGTATCCAGGCTACTGTTTGGGGGCCTATAGATAACTCACACTAGTGTCTACTTACCTTTACAACTCCTCAACTCTACCCACATTGTGTGTGTGTGTGTGTGTGTGTGTGTGTGTGTGTTGCAGGTACGTGGGTGAGCCTGACTCAGAGAGTGTGGTCTGTGCAACGCCCACAGTGTGGCAGGACTGGCCCATCGTTAACCTCAACCTCGGGCAGCTCTGCCCCGTCACCACCACCCAGACCACGGCCGCGGCGGGCGGCACCAGTGGGAGTCCCAGCAGCCCCAGCGCCGGGCCACTGACCGCCCGCCCACCCTGGGCCGTGTGCGAGCCGTTGGCGGGCCGGGCGGGGAAGGTGGGCCTGAACTGCAGCCACCGGTCCCTCCAGTCCGTCCCCCCCTCCCTCCCGGACGACACCGAGATCCTCCTCTTGTCCTCCAACTCCATCAGCACCGTCTCCCTCGACTCGTTCGGGAGCCTCGGCAAGCTGCGCCACCTCGACCTCTCCCGCAACGGGCTGGGGCGCCTGGAGGGCGGGAGGCCGCTGTTCCCCGTGGAGGAGCTGGACCTCTCCTACAACGCCCTGACCGCCGTGCCCGACCTGGGGCGCGCGCTGCCCGGCCTCAGGAAGCTGATCCTGGACGGCAACCGGATCGGCCGCCTCCAGCAGGGGGCGCTGGAGGGCTTGGACAACCTAAGCGAGCTCAGCATCCGGGGCAATGCCCTCGCTCGCCTCACCCCCCGCATCTTCCACCCGCTCCACAACCTGCGCCGCCTCAACCTGGCCTCCAACCTCATCCGCCAACTCCCCAGCGAGGCCGCAGACGACCTGGGCCACCTGGAGGAGCTGGACCTCTCCCACAACCTCCTCCCCTCCCTCCCGCCCTCCCTCCTCCAGAACGCCACCCCTGCCCGCCTCGCCCTCTACGGCAACCCCTGGAACTGCGACGGGCGCCACCGCCACCTGGCCCGGTGGATCCGGGCCAATCCGGGGAAGTTGCGCGGCGCCGATGGAGCCGCGGACGAGACCGCCGCTGTCTGCAGCGCCCCCCTCAGGCTGAACGGCGTGCCCCTGGTGCGCCTCCCTCTGGTGAGTGACCTGAATGTCAACAGCCTAACGAAGCCACAGTTACAAAGTCAGCCCACTCTTACCTTCAGAATATATCAAGGGTTAGAAACATAGAAGCACAGACAACAGGTGCAGGAGGAGGCCATTCGGCCCTTCGAGCCTGTACGCACCGCCACTCGTTGTGATCACGGCTGATCGTCCACAATCAGTAACCCGTACCTGCCTTCTCCCCATATCCCTTGATTCCACTAGCCCCTAGGGCGGCACGGTGGCGCAGCGGTAGAGTTGCCGCCTTACAGCGAATGCAGCGCCGGTGACTCAGGTTCGATCCCGACTACGGGCGCCGTCTGTACGGAGTTTGTACGTTCTCCCCGTGACCTGCGTGGGTTTTCTCCGAGATCTTCGGTTTCCTCCCACACTCCAAAGACGTACAGGTTTGTAGGTTAATTGGCTGGGCAAATGTAAAAATTGTCCCTAGTGAGTGTAGGATAGTGTTAGTGTGCGGGGATCGCTGGGCGGCGCGGACCCGGTGGGCCGAAGGGCCTGTTTCTGCGCTATATCTCTAAATCTAAAAAAAATCTCTCTTAAATCCATCCAGTGATTTGGCCTCCACTGCCCTCTGTGGCAGAGAATTCCACAAATTCACAACTCTCTGGGTGGAAAAAGTTCCTTCTCACCTCAGTTTTAAATGGCCTCCCCTTTATTCTTAGACTGTGTGTGTGTGGCCCCTGGTTCTGGACTCGCCCAACATTGGGAACATTTTTCCTGCATCTAGCTTGTCCAGTCCTTTTATAATTTTGTAGGTCTCTATAAGATCCCCTCTCATGCTTCTAAACTGTGGTCTCCAAATTTGAGGAAGGATATTCTTGCTATTGAGGGCGTGCAGCGTAGGTTCACTAGGTTAATTCCCGGAATGGCGGGACTGTCGTATGTCGAAAGACTGGAGCGACTGGGCTTGTATACACTGGAATTTAGAAGGATGAGAGGGGATCTTATCGAAACGTATAAGATTATTAAGGGGTTGGACACGTTAGAGGCAGGAAACACGTTCCCAATGTTGGGGGAGTCCAGAACCAGGGGCCACACAGTTTAAGAATAAGGGGTCGGCCATTTAGAACGGAGATGAGGAAAAACTTTTTCAGTCAGAGAGTTGTGAATCTGTGGAATTCTCTGCCTCAGAAGGCAGTGGAGGCCAATTCTCTGAATGCATTCAAGAGAGAGCTAGATAGAGCTCTTAAGGATAGCGGAGTCAGGGGGTATGGGGGAGAAGGCAGAAACGGGGTACTGATTGAGAATGATCAGCCGTGATCACATTGAATGGCGGTGCGTACAGGCTCGAAGGGCCGAATGGCCTCCTCCTGCACCAATTGTCTATTGTCTAGGATCGCGGCAACTCTCAGTTCTTTACAATCGAGGCTGAAGACTTTTCTGTTTGACGCTGCCCTTTATTAAATCAAATAGTTATTCATTTCTTACACTGCACCTGTAACGTTTATTATTGTGTTTCATACCTGTCTTATTGTATTTTAGTTTGTTTTTATTTTCTATTCTCTTTAATGTTTTTTGAGTGCTTTTAACTGCTCTTTAATGGTTTACTAGATCAAGTGGACCTTCCCCTTCCAGACCACGGCCGCGGCGGGCGGCACCAGTGGGAGTCCCAGCAGCCCCAGCGCCGGGCCACTGACCGCCCGCCCACCCTGGGCCGTGTGCGAGCCGTTGGCGGGCCGGGCGGGGAAGGTGGGCCTGAACTGCAGCCACCGGTCCCTCCAGTCCGTCCCCCCCTCCCTCCCGGACGACACCGAGATCCTCCTCTTGTCCTCCAACTCCATCAGCACCGTCTCCCTCGACTCGTTCGGGAGCCTCGGCAAGCTGCGCCACCTCGACCTCTCCCGCAACGGGCTGGGGCGCCTGGAGGGCGGGAGGCCGCTGTTCCCCGTGGAGGAGCTGGACCTCTCCTACAACGCCCTGACCGCCGTGCCCGACCTGGGGCGCTCGCTGCCCGGCCTCAGGAAGCTGATCCTGGACGGCAACCGGATCGGCCGCCTCCAGCAGGGGGCGCTGGAGGGCTTGGACAACCTGAGCGAGCTCAGCATCCGGGGCAATGCCCTCGCTCGCCTCACCCCCCGCATCTTCCACCCGCTCCACAACCTGCTCCGCCTCAACCTGGCCTCCAACCTCATCCGCCAACTCCCCAGCGAGGCCGCAGACGACCTGGGCCACCTGGAGGAGCTGGACCTCTCCCACAACCTCCTCCCCTCCCTCCCGCCCTCCCTCCTCCAGAACGCCACCCCTGCCCGCCTCGCCCTCTACGGCAACCCCTGGAACTGCGACGGGCGCCACCGCCACCTGGCCCGGTGGATCCGGGCCAATCCGGGGAAGTTGCGCGGCGCCGATGGAGCCGCGGACGAGACCGCCGCTGTCTGCAGCGCCCCCCTCAGGCTGAACGGCGTGCCCCTGGTGCGCCTCCCTCTGGTGAGTGACCTGAATGTCAACAGCCTAACGAAGCCACAGTTACAAAGTCAGCCCACTCTTACCTTCAGAATATATCAAGGGTTAGAAACATAGAAGCACAGACAACAGGTGCAGGAGGAGGCCATTCGGCCCTTCGAGCCTGTACGCACCGCCACTCGTTGTGATCACGGCTGATCGTCCACAATCAGTAACCCGTACCTGCCTTCTCCCCATATCCCTTGATTCCACTAGCCCCTAGGGCGGCACGGTGGCGCAGCGGTAGAGTTGCCGCCTTACAGCGAATGCAGCGCCGGTGACTCAGGTTCGATCCCGACTACGGGCGCCGTCTGTACGGAGTTTGTACGTTCTCCCCGTGACCTGCGTGGGTTTTCTCCGAGATCTTCGGTTTCCTCCCACACTCCAAAGACGTGCAGGTTTGTAGGTTAATTGGCTTGGCAAATGTAAACATTGTCCCTAGTGGGTGTAGGATAGTGTTGATGTGCGGGGATCGCTGGGCAGCGCGGACCCGGTGGGCCGAAGGGCCTGTTTCTGCGCTATATCTCTAAATCTAAAAAAAATCTCTCTTAAATCCATCCAGTGATTTGGCCTCCACTGCCCTCTGTGGCAGAGAATTCCACAAATTCACAACTCTCTGGGTGGAAAAAGTTCCTTCTCACCTCAGTTTTAAATGGCCTCCCCTTTATTCTTAGACTGTGTGTGTGTGGCCCCTGGTTCTGGACTCGCCCAACATTGGGAACATTTTTCCTGCATCGAGCTTGTCCAGTCCTTTTATAATTTTGTAGGTCTCTATAAGATCCCCTCTCATGCTTCTAAACTGTGGTCTCCAAATTTGAGGAAGGATATTCTTGCTATTGAGGGCGTGCAGCGTAGGTTTACTAGGTTAATTCCCGGAATGGCGGGACTGTCGTATGTCGAAAGACTGGAGCGACTAGGCTTGTATACACTGGAATTTAGAAGGATGAGAGGGGATCTTATCGAAACGTATAAGATTATTAAGGGGTTGGACACGTTAGAGGCAGGAAACACGTTCCCAATGTTGGGGGAGTCCAGAACCAGGGGCCACACACAGTTTAAGAATAAGGGGTCGGCCATTTAGAACGGAGATGAGGAAAAACTTTTTCAGTCAGAGAGTTGTGAATCTGTGGAATTCTCTGCCTCAGAAGGCAGTGGAGTCCAATTCTCTGAATGCATTCAAGAGAGAGCTAGATAGAGCTCTTAAGGATAGCGGAGTCAGGGGGTATGGGGGAGAAGGCAGGAACGGGGTACTGATTGAGAATGATCAGCCGTGATCACATTGAATGGCGGTGCGTAAAGGCTCGAAGGGCCGAATGGCCTCCTCCTGCACCAATTGTCTGTTGTCTAGGATCGCGGCAACTCTCAGTTCTTTACAATCGAGGCTGAAGACTTTTCTGTTTGACGCTGCCCTTTATTAAATCAAATAGTTATTCATTTCTTACACTGCACCTGTAACGTTTATTATTGTGTTTCATACCTGTCTTATTGTATTTTAGTTTGTTTTTATTTTCTATTCTCTTTAATGTTTTTTGAGTGCTTTTAACTGCTCTTTAATGGTTTACTAGATCAAGTGGACCTTCCCCTTCCCCCCTTCCACCTTTCCCTCCCTCCTCCCCTCCCCACTCCCTCCCCCTCTTTCCCCCCTCCTTTCCCCCTCCCTCCCTTCCTCCACTTCCCCCTCCCCTCCCCCCCTCCTCCCCCACTCCCTCCTCCCCCACTCCCTCCCCCCCTCCCTCCTCCCCTACTCCCTCCCCTTCCCCTCCACCTCTCTCCTCCCTCCTTCCCCCCCTCCCTCCCCTCCTCCACCTCCCCCTCCCTCCACCCTTCCCTCCCCCTCCCTCCATCCCTCTTCCCCTCCCCCTCTTTCCCCCCTCCTTTCCCCCTCCCTCCACCCTTCACCCCCCAATCCTCCATCCCTCCTCCCCCATCCTTTCCGCCTCCCTCCCCTCTCCCCTCCCTCCCTTCTCCCCCTCCCCCCTTCCCCTACCCTTCCCCTCCCCCAACCCATCCCCACCAACCCCCCTTATCCTCTCTCCTCCCTCCTCCCTCCCCCTTCCCCTCTCCCCTCCTTCCTCCCCCACCCCCACTCCTCCCTCCTCCCCACCCCTCCTCTTCCTCCCCTTCCTCCCCAACCTCCCCCAACCTCTCCCCCCTCCCTCCCTCCCCCACTCCCTCCCCCTTCCCTCTTCTGCTCCACCTCTCTCTCCCCTCCTTTCCCCCTCCCTCCCTTCCTCCACCTCCCCCCTTCCACTCCCCCCTTCCACCCTACCTCCACCACCCTCTCCCCCCTCCCTCCCTCCCCCTCCCCTCTTCCCCTCCCCTCCCCCCTCCCTCCACCTTCCCTCCCCCACCCTCCATCCCTCCCCCCCCCTCTCTCTCCCCTCCTTTCCCCCTCCCTCCCTTCCTCCACCTCCCCCCTTCCACCCCTACCTCCACCACCCTCTCCCCCCTCCCTCCATCCCTCTCTCCCCCCTCCCTCCCTCCCCCTCCCCTCTTCCCCTCCCCTCCCCCCTCCCTCCACCTTCCCTCCCCCACCCTCCATCCCTCCCCACCCTCTCTCTCCCCTCCTTTCCCCCTCCCCTCCTTCCACCCCCACCCCCACCCCTCCCTCTTCCTCCCCCTCCCTCCCCTCTCCTCCCTCCCCTCCTTTCCCTCCCCCCACTCCATCCCCCTCAACCCCACCCTCCCCCCTCCCTCACTAGGAGATAGATTTAAACATTATAAATGTGAGTAACTTTATAAACATAACACGATTCCAATGAAACTCCTCCCATTGGCACCAAAGTGATGACGCTGAGTAAGTTGGGCCCTGAGTGTTAGTCGGTCGATGTGAACCACTTTGAATTGCCTTGTTGCTGAACTGTGCCGTGTGAATAAACTTGCCTTGCCTTGCCTTGCCTTGCAGGCCCATTGCCCGGACGACCCGCCGACATCCTTGCCACCCTCGACCACCCAGGCCTTGCCCGGCGCGGCCAAGCCTGTCGACGGCCCCTTCATGGCGTGGGCGAGGGGGTCCGGCCTTCTCCTGGCGCCGAGGGGGAGGCGAGGGGACTGCTGGCCGCTGCTACTTCTCCACGGCCTGGCCCTGTCCCTCGTGGCCCTGCCGCTCTGCGGCCTCTCCTTCTACACACTCGGCTTCTACCGTCGGCTCTGCAGGCCCCTGAAGCGTCATGGGCGGGGGGTCAGGCTGGTCCGATACAGCCTGGTGCTGCCCGACCTGCGGCAGGTCTACCCACCTCCCAGCCCAGGCCTCGGCCTAGGCGCAGGCCCCAGACCAAGACCAGGCCCAGGCCCCGGTGCGGTGGAGCTGACCCCCCTGCTGGGCGACCGGGGGTATGCGGGCAGTCCCACACAGGGAGAGGCAGACACCTTCACCAGCTCCCAGTGAGAGGCCCACCACTGCAGGAGGCCTGGGTGGTCCACGAGCCCCCAGACCAACCCCTCCCCAGAGATGCTGCCCCACCCCCTGTTACTCCAGCACTCTTTGCCTAAACCCTCACCTGCAGTTCTTTCTATCTCCAAGTTACTCCAGCACTTTGTGTCTTTTTTTGCCTAAACCATCACCTGCAGTTCCATGTATCTGAGTTACTCCAGCACTTTGTATCTTTTTTTGTATAAACCAGCATCTGCAGTTCTTTCCATCTTAGTTACTCCAGCACTTTGTATCTTTTTTTGCATAAACCATCACCTGCAGTTCCATGTATCTGAGTTACTCCAGCACTTTGTGTCTTTTTTTTGTACTGCAGTTCCTTGATCTCTGACTTACTCCAGCACTTTGTGTCTTTTTTGCCTAAACCCACTTCTGCAGTTCTATCTCCATGTTACTCCAGCACTTTGTATCTTTTTTTGTGTAAACCAGCACCTGCAGTTCTTTGCATCTTAGTTACTCCAGCTCTTTGTGTCTTTTTGTGCATAAACTATCACCTGCAATTCTTTCTATCTCCAAATTACTCCAGCACTTTGTGTCTTTTTTGCCTAAACCCACTCCTGCAGTTCTATCTCCTTGTTACTCCAGCACTTTGTATCTTTTTTTTGTGTAAACCATCACCTGCAATTCTTTGTATCTTAGTTACTCCAGCACTTTGTGTCTTTTTTGCCTAAACCCACATCTGCAGTTCATTCTGTCTACAAGTTACTCCAGCACTTTGTGTCTTTTTTTGTATAAATCAGCATCTGCAGTTCTTTCTATCTCCAAATTACTCCTGCACTTTGTGTCTTTTTTTGTATAAACCAGCATCTGCAATTCTTTCCATTTTAGTTACTCCAGAGCTTTGTGTCTTTTTTTGCCTAGACCCCCATCTGCAGTTCTGTCTATCTCCAAGTTACTCCAGCACTTTGTGTCTTTTTTTGTATAAACCATCACCTGCAGTTCCATGTATCTGAGTTACTCCAGCACATTGCGTCTTTTTTTGGCTAAACCCACATCTGCAGTTCTTTCTGTCTCCAAATTACTCCAGCACTTTGTGCCTTTTTTGCCTAAACCCACTCATGCAGTTCTATCTCCATGTTACTCCAGCACTTTGTATCTTTTTTTGTATAAACCATCACCTGCAGTTCTTGGCATCTTAGTTACTCCAGCACTTTGTGTCTTTTTTTTATACTGCAGTTCCTTGATCTCTGAGTTACTCCAGCACTTTGTGTCTTTTTTTGTACAAGTCAGCATCTGCAGTTCCATGTATCTCCAATACTTTTGTCTCACACCTTCAGTCTCACCCTCCCCCCCTCCATTTCATCCTCTTACCCACCAGAGTTTGTCTTGCCCCTTCTCTCTCCCCCAACCCCCCCCCTCCCCCAACCCCCCCACCCCCCCTCCCCCAACCCCCAACCCCCCCACCCCCCCCAACCCCCCCACCCCCCCCACCCCCACAATCAGTCTGAAGAAGGGTTTCAACCGAAACGCCACGTATCCTTATAAGGTCATAAGTGATAGGAGCAGAATTAGGCCATTCGGCCCATCAAGTCTACTCCGCCATTCAATCATGGCCGATCTATCTCTCCCTCCCAACCCCATTCTCCTGCTTTCTCCACGTAAACCCCTGACACCCGTAAAGAATATATATTAAATATGCATTAACAATATCAACTGACTTGGCAAAGAATCCCACAGATTCACCGCCCTCTGACTGAAGAAATTCTTCCTGAACTCCTTCAATAGACAATAGACAATAGACAATAGGTGCAGGAGGAGGCCATTCAGCCCTTCGAGCCTGTACGCACCGCCATTCAATGCGATCATGGCTGATCACTCTCAATCAGTACCCCGTTCCTGCCTTCTCCCCATACCCCCTCACTCCGCTATCCTTAAGAGCTCTATCCAGCTCTCTCTTGAAAGCATCCAACGAACTGGCCTCCACTGCCTTCTGAGGCAGAGAATTCCACACCTTCACCACCCTCTGACTGAAAAAGTTCTTCCTCATCTCCGTTCTAAATGGCCTTTACCCCTTATTCTTAAACTGTGGCCCCTTGTTCTGGACTCCCCCAACATTGGGAACATGTTATCTGCCTCTAATGTGTCCAATCCCCTAATTATCTTCCTAAAGGAACGTCCTTTAATTCTGAGGCTGTGCCCTCTGGTCCTAGACTCTCCCACTAGTGGAAACATCCTCCCCACACCCACTCTATCCAGGGCCGCTCACTATTCTGTGAGTCTCAATGAGGTCCCCCCCCTCATCCTTCCAAACTCCAGCGAGTACAGGCCCCAGTGCCCACAAACGCTCATCGTACGTTGACCCACTCCAGAGATGCCGCCTGACCTTCAGAGTTACTCCAGTACTTTGTGTCTTTTTTCCCCTTCCCTCTCTCATAAACCAGCACCTGCAGTTCCCTGTTTACACCTGGTGATGTTGTACGTACACTTGTTATATCTCGATGTGTCCGGGGAAAAAACTGGTTTAAATCGAAGGCAGACATAAAAAGCTGGAGCAACTCAGCGGGTCAGGCAGCATCTCTGGAGAGAAGGAACGGGTAACGTTTCGGGACGAGACCCATACCTTCTCTCCAGAGATGCTGCCTGACCCGCTGAGTTGCTCCAGGTTTTTACAATCGACAATAGATAATAGGTGCAGGAGGAGGACGTTCGGCCCTTCGAGACAGCACCGCCATTCAATGTGATCATGGCTGATCATTCTCAATCAGTACCCCGTTCCTGCCCTCTCCCCGTACCCCCTGACTCCGCTATCCTTAAGAGCTCTATCCAGCTCTCTCTTGAATGCATTCAGAGAATTGGCCTCCACTGCCTTCTGAGGCAGAGAATTCCACAGATTTACAACTCTCTGACTGAAAAAGTTTTTCCTCATCTCCGTTCTAAATGGCCGACCCCTTATTCTTAAACTGTGTGGCCCCTGGTTCTGGACTTCCCCAACATCGGGAACATGTTTCCTGCCTCTAACGTGTCCAACCCCTTAATAATCTTATACGTTTCGATAAGATCCCCTCTCATCCTTCTAAATTCCAGTGTGTACAAGCCTAGTCGCTCCAGCTTTTTGTGTCTATCTTTGCTCTAACTCTTTAATTTCCTTCAATAATCATGCTGAACACTGCCCATAATTAAACTAATGGTAATATGTGCTGCTTCCGATAATTAATAAATTCAATGATATATTATTATTATTACAGTCTGCACAAATACATTCAAAATGCAAGGAAGATTTGACATAAAGGGTGGAGTGTGTTTAATTGACATCAGCCAAAACATCATGGCCACTGACAGGCGAAGTGAATAACATTGGTCATCGTGTTACAATGGCACCTGTCAAGGGGTGGGATGTATTAGGCAGCAAGTGAACGGTCAGTTCTTGAAGTTGACGCGTTGGATGCAGGAGAAATGGGCAGGAGTAAAGACCTGAGCGACTTTGACAAGGGCCACATTGTCGTGGCCAGACGACTGGGTCAGAGCATCTCTGAAACGGCAAGGCTTGTGGGGTGCTCCCGGTCAGCAGTGGTGAGTACCGACCGACCGACAGTGGTCCGAGGAGGGACGAACCACAAACCGGCGACAGGCAGGGTGTTGGGCGCCCAAGGCTCATCGATGCGCGAGGGCAACGAAGGCGATCCCGTCTGGTCCGAACCGACAGAAGGTCGACTGTGGCACAAGTCACGGGAAATGTTAATGGTGGTGACGGGAGGAATGTGTCACAATACACAGTGCATCATCGCGCCCTGCTGCGTATGGGGCTGCACACGGAGGACCAACAGCACGTTAGGCGGGCGGCCAGCTTGTTTCGGCTCATCAGGTCATAATGTTTTGGCTGATCGGTGTATCTGCCGGGTTACTGATTGTGGATGATCGGCCATGATCACAATGAATGGCGGTGCTATTGACAATAGACAATAGGTGCAGGAGGAGGCCATTCGGCCCTTCGAGCCTGTACGCACCGCCAGTCAATGTGATCATGGCT
>NW_027603068.1:0-22161 GCF_053455715.1 Rhinoraja longicauda
GTTGACGCACTGGACAGGTATTAATTGAGTAACACTGTGTGGCGAAGCAGGGATGGAGTGACGAGGGGTTGGGTCAAAAACATCGTCAGGCTCGGTGGTGCGGTTTCCACAGCGTCATAAGACAGATCCTATCGATGACATCAGGCCGAAGAAGGGTCGACCCGAAACTTCACCCGTTCTTAATAATAATAATAATAATACATTTTATTTATATAGCGCTTTTCATATACTCAAAGACGCTTTACAGAGAGATTTTGAGAACATAGGGAAATTAATAAATAGATAAATAAGTAAATAAATAAATGAACAGTAGGTGAGGTGACCTTCAGTGGTTGAAGGCAGTACTGAACATGTGAGACTTCAGCGATGTTTTGAATGTGGTGAGTGTGGGGGAGTCTCTAACGGTTTGGGGTAGTGAGTTCCATAGGGTGGGAGCAGCGATGGAGAAAGCCCTGCCCCCCAGGATCTGAGTTTAGTCCGGATGTGGGGGGATAGGAGATTGGCAGCGGCAGAGCGAAGGTGCAGGTGGGAGTGTGCCTGTGGAGGAGGTCGGTCAGGTAGGATGGGGCCAGGTTATGGAGGGCTTTGTAGGTTTTGAGGAGGATTTTGTACTGGATTCTCTGGGGGATGGGGAGCCAGTGGAGTTTATAAAGGACGGGGGTGATATGGTCACGGATCGAGGTGTGTGTGAGTAGACGGGCAGCGGAGTTCTTACTCTTTAAAGAAGCTACCTGCCCCGCTGAGTTACTCCAGCATTTGGTGTCAATGCTTGATTACATATGGTGCTGGAGCTCTGTGTTCTGGGTCTCGGGAAGGGGGCGTGGATTACACAGATATCGGTGGCGACCTGCATGTAGCAAAGAAAACAACCTGGACTAAACAGTGTCCGCGCCCTGGCACAGCGGTCTGGATTACTCCAGTTCCGGGGTCCCAAGCCGGAGATTGGCAGTATCGCGTCAACAAAATTGGTGAACATGCAAAGACCAGAAGGCACAGCTTTAGGAAAAAGATTAAAGTTCAATTGAGCTGTCTGGGACACGTGTTTCTTTTAACCAGAGGGTTTCGCGTCCCTGAAACGCTCTTCTAGTGCAGGTGGTGGAGGTTGGTTGTATCATGGCTTCTATGAGGCATTTGTATCAACACGTGGACAAACAAAGACTTGCGGGATTTGCATCATGCGTAAACAGATGACATAAATATATCTTGACATCATGTTCGGCCAAGAAATGATGGGCCGAACTTATTTTTCCTGCGCTGTACATTTCCATATTCTATGTACAAATGCACCGGTCAGCGTAAAAATATATAAACCACAGTTCAGAATGCAGAATTATGTTTTTTTTATTTATTACGTGTACCGCGCTGAACCCGAAAGGGTTTTTAAAAATTATGTTATTGAAACAAAACAGATAACAAATAATACACAAATGCAATCATATCAAACTCAAGTTCAAGAGATAGGGCAAATGAGCATTTGCATCAATTTCGTGATGTCACCCATTCCTTCTCTCCAGAGATGCTGCCTGACCCGCGGAGTTACTCCAGCATTTTGTGTCTACCTTCGATTTAGAAACAGCATCTGCAGGGGAGGGTTCAACTCATTAAAAAACACGACGGCAGGATGCTTGAATCGGAATGGTTACGATGAATGATGGGCAATCGCAGGCAAATGGGACTCACGTCGATGGAGCATGGAGGAGCTGAGCCCCAGGACCAGATTCCGTGCTTTGTGACTCTGAATTCCGCACGTATTCCATAACCTGCCCTCAGTGTGTAAGGATGCGGTTATCAAAGTGGAATTAGTGAAAAATGGGTGATAGATTGTCGGCGCGGATCGAAGGGTTAAAGAGCTTGTTTTTGTTTGTGTGTGTGTAGCATGTCTTTATGAGTGAACAAGTGCACGAATTACCCTGAGTGGGAATTTCACCGCGTTCATCAGCTCCTGTCTGAATTTACTCTGGGTCGCCACGTATATACACGTGTTGGTGCAGGTACTGAGAAGCTGTAAAAACCCCGAAGCGGCAATCGTGATATAGTAATAACCGGTGGGGGAGCCGTCATCTCCGATCTTCGCAAAACCCGCAAAGATGTAAAAGACAGCTTGTGTTGCCCACAGCATTATGAAAGTGCCCGTGATACTAAAGAGTAAAACAATGGATTTCCTGCGGTTCTCCATCTCCGGGTCCTTGTCATTCTCTCCGTTGCTGCGGCCCCGGAGACCCCTGCGGACTCTGCTGGCCGCTACAATCCGCCTGACCGTCAGCACATTGAGCAGAAGGATCAGAAAGAACGGGAGACAAGGGGTTAGAACGCGGTGTGTGACAGCATATGTGGTCCATGCAGACGACGTATAGTAGGTGGGTTTAGTGTAGCACAGCCAGGGAAGATTATCAAATTCGTAGCCAGGCTCCAACGTAAAACACCTGGGGATATTCTCCAAACAGCCCAGCACTATCACTGCCCCGATAACTGCAGCCGCCGTTCTCTCGGTACAATATTTTATTTTCAGCTTCTCACAACAAATGGCCACAAACCGATCGAAGGTGAAGGCTACCGTCAGCCAGACAGAGACCGCGGTGGTTGCAAAGACCAGGAATTCGACAGTCGTGCACACGGGAGTAATGTTGAGAAAAGAATAAGGGAAGAGAAATAGAATAGTCTGACGTAGAAAGGGATCAGTGATGCCGACCAGGAGATCAGACGCTGCCATGGCCACCAGGTAGCGTGTGATGCATTTGGAGAGACCGCATTTACCTCGACAGAGTATCACTATCGCCAACAGGTTCACTGTGAAGGGGAGAAGAAATATTACTGACACAAGACCTGCACAAATGTATCTGAGCAACATTGTCTGATTGGAAGGTTTTCAAACTTGGATGCGTTGACCAAATGACCCGAAAATGCTCAGAGACTGCAGCGTTTGGGTCACGGTGCGCACGCAACCCATCAAACGCCAATGTATATGAGGTTCACAGCTTTTAATTCCGTCCACATTCTCATCAACTGCCCTCCAGATTGCAGCATCCATCCACACTCAGGACCGTATTGTAGTGGGAGAACCATTAATAGGCAGGTCAACTGCACGTGGGAGGAAAGACGAGCGCAGCCAGGAATAGCGCGGAGTCGGAGGACGACCGATGAAACATTGCACATGTGGAGATTGAACCTGCATCTCCGGAACTGTGCGACATCGGCAGTACTGACTGTGGCGCGGTGGCGAGGATGTAGAGAGAGTGGCGCAGTCCAGGATAAACAACGGGCATGACGTACACACTGCGGCAGTTACAGAAGGAAAATGGATATCTGACGAAATTAAACAAGTTAATTATTGAAACAGAAATAAAATGTTTGTTTAACGTCGGCAGCGCCGGAGTACTTCACGGAATGTCTCACAGCATGAGCACGTACATGAAAATCAAAGACAAAACAAATTACCGAAAACAGCGACAGTCGCTATGGTAGGGTTATATATATCTTCAATTCGATAGATCAGTGGATATCCCATAGCTGTGAGACACAATTAACTCCTGTAGCTCCGTCAGTCCGTCATCGCCGCAGCTCTGTGGCCCTGCCTTCTGGTGCGCACCGAGATATACAGAGCGATAGGTCTCCAGCGACAAGAACTCATACCTGCTGATCATCATTAGTGACGCTCAAGAAACAAACACCTTGCGTCACAGCCATTGAGTGCACCATGGGAGATGACAAGCAAATAACTTGAGGATCGAGTAAAAAAACAAAGCGGGTCGCTGAAAAAGGAGTCTGAATAATGGTCACTATCCGAAACGTCATATCATATCATATATATATACAGCCGGAAACAGGCTTTTTCGGCCCTCCAATTCCGTGCCGCCCAGTGATCCCCGTACATTAACACTATCCTCCACTAGGGACAATTTTTACATTTAACCAGCCAATTAACCTACAAACCTGTACGTCTTTGGAGTGTGGGAGGAAACCGAAGATCTCGGAGAAAACCCACGCAGGTCACGGGGAGAACGTACAAACTCCTTACAGTGCAGCGCCCGTAGTCAGGATCGAACCTGAGTCTCCGGCGCTGCATTCGCTGTAAAGCAGCAACTCTACCGCTGTCATCTCCACACGTTCTCCAAAAATGCTGCCTGACCCTCTGTTACACCAGCACTTTATGTATGTTTCACTGAAAGTAAGAATTCATGCTTTCCAATGAATTGATGGTCCATGACACTAGGTTATTTCATTTAACGTTGGTGTGATTTCGATGAGTATCACCATTGATCCCATCTACCACTGCAGCTATCGTATTTTATTTCCAAAAATAAATCATCATTCACGCCACGGTGTCCCTGATATTGCAAGACAGATACTGAAATATTCGTTTGAATTTCCATTCGACATTTCTTCCTCACATTTTTGATCACGAATAGTAGTGGTGATATAATGCTGCTTTCCCGCCTTGATAACCGCATCTGCTCCAACAGTCCCCGGTCCAGGCGTGCTTCTCACACACTCCCTTCCTTCCATTAATCCCAGTTCCACTGAATATCGACCCTGATAAAATATTACTTTCGAAGATAATAACAAGCATCTGCAATTACTGGTTTATGCCAAAGATAAACACAAAACACTGGAGTAGCTAAGCGGGGCAATGTATATTTTATAATATTTTATATAATGGCAGTTTCTATACCGTCTCAAAGTCCAACTTCGATAGCCATTACTGCTCGGGATGGAGTGGAGGTATGGCTGATGCAAACACCGCACTCTGAGATAACAAAAACAAATACTCCAAACGCTGTTTCTTGACTAATTGGTCTTTATTAACGTAGCACACATCAAAAGAGTAATTCATAACTTTTCGTTCTTATCAACTGTTTCTTCTGCAAACAATACAGTCGAGATTGTGTAGTCGTGTGTTCGTGGTTGTGGTAGTGTGGTCGTATGGTTAAAAACTGTATTCTCTCCATCCTCCGAGACTGAACTGACACCCAATCTCTCTGGCTACGGTAGCCTCCTCAGATGTAGGCACTCCTCATTACGTATCAAATCACACCCACAAACATGCAACAACAAAAAAACAGAAACTAGAAATATTAAACAAAGCCATAATATAATGATAGTAACCAATTTAAGCGTAATTGGCTCCTACACATCGGCCCCTAATTGTTCTCCGTATACATCGAAGCAATTATCAATAGATATTAAACGGAACAATAAAAGCTTACGAAGTTGCGACAACATGTGACTTCTTCCTCAATGCCCGATCTGTTCATAAATATGGCGTCACAGCAATGTTGAAATATGAAAGTTCTTCGAGAGAATAATAGGATGCTTAGCCTCTTCAGGCATCGCTAGTTTATTCAGGCGACCAGCTAGTCTCAGAATTCCTTTATCCAGTATTTGATCAAGCCTATATAAATGACAACTTCTTTTAACATCATGCTCACCAGATTGTAATGTTGATAGCGCTTCCTTGTATCCTTGTCTTTGACAGAAAGAGAAGGCTGCATTTTCTGCCTTAACAAGATTATCATGACATGAGCATTGTCCCCGGTATGAGGCCTTAAAGACTTGCATCTCTTTGTCAACCTTTTCTTTCAGCTTGTCAGAATCTGTTTCAAGGCTGCTCATAGCAGCCCGAGTTTCCTTTCTCTTACGAGTCCGCTGCAAAAGCATTGTATTTACTTTAAGAAACCAAGCTACCACAGCTTTTAACTTATTCCATGAGGAGAAATGGTAATATATCACATGTAATGGTGGTGCTGACTCGAAGGGCCGAATGGCCTACTCCGTCACCTATTGTCTATGGTCTATTGTCTATTGTTTATTAAATAGTTTGTTCAATCCAATGGATCCTTGATAATGGCGTTCACTGAGATGTCTTGCTTGATCTCAGTATTGTTAGCAGAGATTTCAGTTTCTAGGTTAAACCTTGGCCATTCTCGCTCTGTTTTACAGAGAAACTCTGGCCCACTGATCCATCTCTTACTGCTCCAGAATCGGTTTGCTGTTAATCCTCTCGAGGTTTCATCTAGAGATTTTCCTTGGTATTAACATACTTCCACTGTGATACATTAGTAGCATCCCTTACAAAAGAGATCCTGTTTGCTACCAATGTTAGGAAGCGTTTGTTTTCATTGTTGATGTACTTAAGCACTGTCATGCTATCAGTCCAGAAGGTAGATTCCTCCAGCTTAAGCTGCTGTTCTGTTTGCAGTAATATGTAAATTCTGACAGCTAAGACTGCGGCTGCAAGCTCCATTCTGGTCATTTGCTTCATTGGTGCCACTCTGGCCTTTTCCATTAAGAATGCAGCATGTACTTCATTGTTATCAGTTTCCAGTCTCAGATATGAAACTGTACCGTAAGAATTTTCACTTGCGTCAGACAAATAATGCAGCTGTGCAAATTTGATTCGGCCAAAGTTTGTAGGCTTCATACACCGGTCCACCCTGAACTCCGAGATCTTGTCGAGATCTACTAACCACTCTGTCCATCGCTGAGAGAAGATTTGCATTGTACTCTCATCCCATTCAAATTTCTTCTTGCAGACATCTTGTAAAAATTACTTGGCTGGTAGTGTAAATGGTGCAAGAAATCCCAACGCGTCGTAAAGAGAACCAAGCACGGACAGGATTCTCCGTCTTGTACATGGTCGTTCTTGAATCGAAATTATGAACTTGAATACATCTGTTTCAACGCACCAGTGCAATCGCAAAGCTCTCTCCATGGGCAGATTGTCTTTGTTCAAATCCAACTCCCGGGTCTCCTTGGATCTGTTATCTAGTGGAATGGTTTCCAATACAGCACGGCTGTTGCTGATCCATTTCGATAGCATGAATCCTCCCTTATTGCAGAGGGAAGTCAGATGTTTTACCATTTGGATTGCTTCCTGTTCCATCGACATGGATTTTAAACAATCGTCCACATAGAAATAGCTCTTTACGGTGTTTGTCACTTCTTCTGGAAAGTGAGCTTCATTGTCCTCGGCGCTTTTCCTCAATGCGAAGTTTGTATAACTTGGTGATGACACTACTCCTGTATTCAACGAGATCTTGTGGTGCATCACCATCCGGCCACCATAGGAATCGCAAGGAGTTAACATGCTTTTCCGATACCTTGACCTGATGAAACATTGCCTTGATATCCGCCATCAAAGCCACCGGCGCTCATCTGAATCCGAAAAGAACTCCGATGATTGAGTTCGTTCGGTCTGGATCCTGCAGCAGGTGACAATTAAGTGATTTACCCTTGAAAACCGTAGCACAGTCGAAGAGCACTCTTAAAGTTCCTTTATTTGAATGATACCACCAATGTGTGGGATGTACCAAAGCTCTCCATCACATCGATTCAGCTGGTCTTCTAGTACCATTTCAGCATAACCATTATTAATCATCTCCGTCAGGAAAGGTGTATATTCTTCATGAAATTTTGTATTCTTGCCAAACGCGTTTCAGATCCTAAAGGCGTTGTTCTGCAATGCAGCGGTTAATCGGCAGACTAACACTTTCTTGTTTGAAAGGTAAGTCTAGGCAATGGTGCCCTTCTATCATCTTTACTGAGTGATTACTAATTTCCAAAAAGTTCCCAACATCCCCTCCTTCCACTTGAACCACCCTCCTCCTAACCCCGCCTCCATCTCCCCCTCCCCCCCATTCTCCTCCCACCCCCCCTCCTCCATCCCCACCCACCACCCCCTTAACTACTCGGCCCCCTCCTCCCCCCCAACCCCCTCCTCCTCCTCCCCCACACCTCCGCCTCCCCCACCCCTTCTCACCTACTCGATCCCCGTACTCCTCCTCACCCCACCCCCCCTCACCGCTCCATCCCCCTCCTCCTCCCCCCATACCCGCTCCTCTTCCCCATACCCCCCTCACCCACTCCATCCCCACCCCCTCCACCCCCCCTTCCTCACCCTCCCCTCTCCCTCTCCTCCTCCCTCCTTCTCCTTCCCCCTTCCTCCTCCCCATCCTCCCCACCTGACGCTCTCGTCACCCCCACCCCTCACCTCGCCCCCTACCCCCATTGGAAAGAGGAGAGGAAAGGGGAGAGGGAAGGGGAGAGTTAAGGGGGAGGAAGGCATTGAGCACGGCCGTCCCGTCAGCCGGCAGGGTTCCCTCCCCTCTTGGAGCGGAAGAGGCGACTACACCTCCCGGCGGTCAGGAATGTCAGGCGCGAGGCACGGCGGGACAGCCGGCGGTGCTCCCGGGGGTGGGGAAAGCGTGCATTAGTTAAAGGTCCGGGGGAGGGGAACGCATTAGTTAAAGATCCGGGGGAGGGGAGCGCATTATTTAAAGGCCCGGGGGGGCGCATTAGTTAAAGGTCCGGGGGGGAGCGCATTAGTGAAAGGTTCGAGGGGGGGGAGAGCATTAGTTAAATGTCCAGGGGGGGAGCGCATTAGTTTCGGTCCGGGGGGGGGGGGGGGGGTGCATTAGTTAAAGGTGCAGGGGGGGAGCGCATTAGTTAAAGTTCTGGGAGGGGGGAGCGCATTAGTTAAAGGTCCGGGTGAGGGGAAGCGCATTAGTTAAAGGTCCGTTGGGGGGGCGGGAGCGCATTCGTTTTCCGTCCGGGGGGAGCGCATTAGTTAAAGGTCCGGGGGGAGCGCATTCGTTTTCGGTCCGGGGGGGGGGAGCACATTAGTTAAAGGTCCAGAGGGGGGAGCGCATTAGTTAAAGGTCCGGGGGGGGCAGCGCATTAGTTAAAGATCCGGGGGGAGCGCATTTGTTAAAGGCCCAGGGGGGGAGCGCATTAGTTAAAGGTCCGAGGGGGGCGGGGGAGCGCATTAGTTAAAGGTCCGGAGGGGAGCGTATTAAAGTTCCGGGGGGAGGGCGCATTAGATAAAGGTCCGGGGGGAGGGGTGCGCATTAGTTAAAGGTCCGGAGGAGGGGCGCATTAGTTAAAGGTCCGTGGGGGGAAGCGCATCGGTTAGAGGTCTGGGGGGGGGGGGGTGGGGGAGTGCATTAGTTAAAGATCCATGGGAGGAGCGCATCAGCTAAAGTTCTGGGGGTTGGGGGGGCCGCATTAGTTAAAGGTCTCGGGGGGAGCGCATTAGTTAAAGGTCCGGGGGGGCATTAGTTAGTCCGTGGGGGGAGCGCATTAGTTAAAGGTCCGGGGGGGAGCGCATTTCTTAAAGGTACGGGGGGGCGCATTAGTTAAAGGTTTAAATGTCGGTGGGGGGGGGGGGGGCGCATTAGTTAGCATGCTAGTATGACTTGTCCATAGTTACCTGGTTTCTCTTTGCAGCCAGTTTAGATGGTTGTCAAGAATTATCGCAGGGAGGTTTTTTTCAGCTGAGGAATCGGGCAGCTGATGGGGCTTATTTCAGAGAAGTGGGAAGTGTTTATTTTGGGAAGTCAATTCAGGTCCTGACCTTCACTGGGGAGTTTGGTCGAGCAGATGGATTAAACTTTCACAGATCTGTGTAAGAGGCATCACAGGTAAATAGGTGGTGCAGAGGATTTAAGGCATCGACCCTCATCAGTCAGGGAAATAAATATAGACGTTGGAAGTCTATGTTCGGCTGGTCAAGAAATTTCTGTCTCTGATCTCAAAACTGCATCTTTCCGTTTCAACGTGTCTCAGTTAGCGCCGTGAAAGGGGGTATGCACTCTACAATTACTTGACAAATGCGCACAGCAATTAAGTCGAAGATAGACACAAAATGCTGGAGTACCTCAGCCGGCAGGCAGCATCTCTAAAAAAAGTTATAGGTGACGTTTCGGTTCGAGATCCTTCTTACTTGTCAGTCTGAAGCAGGGTGTCGACCTGAAACCATCCGGACCCATATCCGGACCAATCACTGACCACATTGATAATGTCACGGCTTGTCCAGACCCACCACTGACCACACTGATAATGGCACGGCTTATTAAGACCCATCACTGACCACACTGATAATGTGTCAAATTATGTGTCGTAAAAATGTGTCAAATAAACCTTTGCTCAGTCCGCCTTCACCAACCTGATCTCCCTGTGGCTGAGCACTTCAACTCCCCCTCCCATTTCGAGTCTGACCTTTCTGTCATGGGCCTCATCCAGTGCCATTGTGAGGCCCACTGGAAATTGGAGGAACAGCACCTCATATTTCGCTTGGGCAGCTTGCAGCCCAATGGTATGAACATTGACTTCTCCAACTTTAGATAGTTCCTGTGTCTCTCTATTTCCCCCCTCTTTCCCCTCCCCTTCCCAGTTCTCCCACTGTCTTCCTGTCTCCACCTATATCCTTTCTTTGTCCCGCCCCCTGACATCAGTCCGAAGAAGGGTCTCGACCCGAAACGTCACCCATTCCCTCTCTCCTAGATGCTGCCTGACCTGCTGTTACTCCAGCATTTTGTGATACCTTCGATTTTGTACCAGCATCAGCAGTTATTGTCCCACACTGATAATGTCACTGCTTATCCAGACCCATTACTGACCACACTGATAATGTGATTGCTGTTACCGACGCACCACTGACCGCACTGATAATGTCACTGTTTATCCATACCCATCACTGACCTCAATGATAACATTGAATAAATGTACTTCCTTTGAATACATGTACACCCTTACCCAGGATATCTCACTACCGGGAGGAGGTGGCTGATCTGGCACTCTGGTGTCAGGACAATAGCCTCCTCTTGAATGTCACTAAAACGAAGGAGCTGATTGTGGACTTCAGAAGGGCTAAACATCCAAGGACGTACACGCCACTGGAGATAAATGGGTCTACTGTGGATAGGGTGATCAGTTTTAAATACTTGGGAGTCCGCATCACAGAGGATCTGACATGGGCAACGCACATTGCCGCACTGGTGGGGAAGGCAAAGCAGCGCCTTTACCACCTTAGACAACTGAGGAAATTCAGAGTGTCTCTGAGGATCCTTCATTGCTTCTACTCTGGGGCTGTAGAGAGCATCCTGTCCGGCAACATCACAGTCTGGTTTGGGAACAGCTCTGCCCAGGACAGGATGGCCCTGCAGAGAGTAGTGCGTTCGGCAGAACGCACCATGGGAACTACACTCATCCCCCTGCAGGACCTATAGATCAGGAGGTGCAGATTCAGAGCAAGCATGATCATGAGGGACCCCTGCCATCCCAGTAACGGAGTGTTCCGGATGCTACGATCAGGCAAACGCCTCCGCTGTCACGCTGTGAAAACGGAGAGGATGAGACGGAGTTTCTTCCCACAGTCCATCAGGACTGTCAACTTTTATAACTCCAGAGACTAAATTTTTGTCTACACGATAGTAACTTATTAACTTTATTTATATGCTGTAACTGTAATTCTTTTTTGTGCGCAATCCACAGGTATTGCCACTTTCATTTCACTGCACATCGTGTATGTGTATGTGACAAATAAACTTGAATTGACTTGACTTGAATTGTTGCCCGGAAACAGGTTTCGGAGCTGTCGGGGGAGTTTGGGCAAGCCAGGACTACGGGACTGCTTCAGACTACTTTTGGACTAGGCAGTTGCAGCATGGGACCCATACACAATTAAAAACATTTCTTCGATCGAACGTGTCCAAAGGCAGGCAGCTCGTTTTGTTACAAATACCTGTGAGAGAGAAGCGAGTGTTACCGAACTTCGAAATTTATTGGGGTGGAACACTCTCCAAGACAGACGTAAAGCCCGCCGTTTGACCTGTTTTTACAAAATGTTAAATGGTCAGCTCGACATAGATTACCACATCTACACCAAACCCAAACCCATCAGGAGTAGATGATGGCATTCGATTCAATTTGAGATCCCAGCTATCAAGACAGATGTTTATAGCAATTCATGCTTCCCTCGCACAATGAAAGCATGGAATAGTCTTCACACTACTATAGTTACTCAACCTGACGCAACTACACTCCAGGCAGCTCTTCTCCAAGAAGCCCTTCTTGCTTAAGTCCATACTATGCCACCTCCAGTTTAAATTCCATTTGGAATATTTTGGAGGACCAATAACCAAGACCAAGACCAAGATTAGCTCAAACATCTGCCTGTCAACTGCTTAAGTAAAGTGTTTTTTTCAGTTTCTACGTGTACCAGATGTACACAGCATGAAGGGAAACATGTTCTCATGCATTTCATGATAAATAGGCAAAGACATGGTCGGTGTGCGTGGCAGCGCTCTCTGAATTGCCTTGTGTACAGGCCACAAGGATGAGTTGGTCATTTGCCTCCAGACAAACCTTGTTGTCTGATTAACATCAACCTGTCGACTGGCCTGATACCATTCACCACAAAATAAACTGCAGATTGAGCAGAGCTTCACCTTGTCTTAGAAAACATAGAAAAGTGTTGTAGGAGTAGCCCATTCATGATTGATCATCCAGAATCAGTACCCTGTTCCTAGCTTCTCCCCATATCCCATATCGTTTGACACCGTTAACCCCAAGACCCCCATATCCCTTGAATACATCCAGTGAAAGCAATGCCTTCTGTGGCAGAGAATTCCACATATTCACAACTCTCTGGGTGAAAACGTTTTTCCTCATCACAGTCTCAAATGGCCTACACTTTATTCTTAAACTGTGAGTCCTGGTTCTGGACTCACCCAAAATGGTCATTTCCCCCCTACATCTCGCCTGTCCAATCCCTTAAGAATTTTACATGTTTCTATACGATCCACTCTCATCCTTCTAAATTCCAGTACATTTAAGCCCAGTCGATTCATTCTTTATCATCAGTCCGCCATCCTGGGGATTAACCTGGTGAACCTGGTTACGCTGCACTCCCGCAATAGCAATTCTGGCCTTCCTCAAATTTGAATACTAAAACTGCTCGCAATACTCCGGGTGTGACCTCCTTGCTCCTGTACTCAAATCCTGTCGCTATGAAGGCCAACATACCATGAGCTTTCTTCGCTGCCTGCTGTACCTGTATGCTTACTTTCAGTGAGTGACATGCAAGGACGCCTTGGTCTCGTTGCACCTCCCCTTCTTCCTAATCAGACACCATTCAGATAATAATCAGCCTTCGTGTTCACCGACTGGAACTAATATTTCCCACTGGGCGCAGGGCACAGCAGAGTATATCAACTGCCTCTTTCTTAGATTTGAAGCAAGCAATTTAAATTTAATTTGGAGCATTATGTGTTATTCGTTCAATTGTTAATGTTCAAACATTAGCAAATTTGCGGATGACACAAAGCTGGGTGGCAGTGTGAACCGTGAGGATGATGCTATGAGGATGCGGGGTGATTTGGACAGGTTGTGTGAGTGGGCAGATGCATGTCAGATGCAGTTTAATGTGGGTAAATGTGAGGTTATCTATCCACTTTGGTGGAAAGAACAGGAAAGCAGATTATTATCTGAATGGTGTCAAGTTAGGAAATGGGGAAGTACAAAGAGATCTGGGTATCCTTGTGACGATTCCGGTTCTTTATGTCAATCTAGTTCAATAATAATTGATCCAAACACTTGCTCTTCAATTCAAACCTTTAATGCAGCGCTGTGATGATTCCTCCAATTCTGCTCCTCCAGCGCTCACGGTCTCCGAAACAGGCTGGGACAAACATACTCATACATACCAAGACAATGTTTATATAGTTTCCAAACAATAGAATGATGGGGGCACAATTGAGGGGCATTGTTCAATTGAGAGACATTGTTCCAACATGTTCATCCAATCACAACTAGCCCCGTAGGCATTTCCCAGTCCCCAGTTATGACCAACCCCGTACGTCCTATTGTTGTATCTGCTGGAACATTATGTGATTATGGTGTTAATCACTTCTCAACCGTCCATGGTTTCACAACTTCTCGCTTACGAGCAGAGATATATCAGACAATAGCAAAGCAAGCAGTGAAAATTGTTTCTAATTAACCTTTACCCAGACGGCTATCTTTTTAGTCCTTGACTTGATCAGACTTTTTTTATTTATTTTTTTTATTTTTTTTTTTTTTTTTTTTTTGTTAGAAGTAAGTACAATAGTGTGGTACTTGAGTACCTAATACATAAATACATATTTCCATTCTTGTACAACTTCATACTTTTGATTTAATAATAAAAGAACAGTGAGAGAAGAAAGAAATAAGAAATAAAGAGTGTCGGAATAGATAGTCAAGCGAATAGAAACAGAAAGCAAAAGAAATAAAGGATAGAGATGAAAAGTTAAAAGATTGAAAGAAAAGAAGACAGTAAAGAAAAGAAAGATTAGGGGAAATCTACCTATCTCGTATTTTTGCCCATCCGTCACCCGGTTCTAAACCGTTTAATTTCTAAGGTTATGTTATGTTGCACCATATGCTTGCAAAAAATTGATAAAAGGAGACCAAATCTTTAAGAATTGGTCTACTTTGCCTAATAGGAGGAATCTCATTTCTTCAAAATGTAACGTTTCAGACATGCTTGAAATCCACATTTTGAATGTTGGCGTAGGTGCGTTTTTCCAAAATTTGAGTATTAGTTTTTTTGCTGTTATTAGACCGTAATTAAGAAAAGCTTCTTGGAATATAGTTAGTTTACTTCCCTCTTCCATTGATCCAAAGATAATCAATTCTGTACTGGGGCTCAATTTTGTGTTAAATAGTTTTGTAAAAATTCCAAAAATTTCATTCCAAAATTTATACAGTTTTGTACAATAAACAAAGGAATGTGCTATAGTGGCTTTTTGAGTTAGACATTTGTCGCAGATGGGGGAAACATTTGAAAATATTTTATTCAGTCTAGTTTTCGAATAATATAATCTATGTAAAATTTTAAATTGAACTAGGTTGTGTCTTACATTCATTGAACATTTATTTACATATAATAAATTTTTATCCCATCTATCGTTCGGAATTTTTATCAATAACTCTTGTTCCCAGTCCCTTCTAATTGCCTCTGTCGTTGGTGTTTCTATATTTAGAATTATATTATATAAGTAAGATATTAAATTGCTTGATTCTGCCTTTCTATTCATTCCTTCCTCCAATAAGTCTGGGGTTGAGGTTTGATATCCTTGTATATATTTTTTCAAATAATCTTGAATTTGAAGGTATTTGAAATATTGATTACTTTTCAAATTATATTTTAGTTGTAATTGTTGGAATGGTAAAAAAATTCCCATTTCATACATATCTCCCATCGTTTTGATTCCTATTCTTTCCCAATGGATAAACGTTGTATCAATAATAGATGGTTTGAATGAAGGATTATTAGCTATTGGAGAAAGAAACGATAATTTTCTTAATTTTAAAGTTAGTTTTATTTGTTTCCAAATTTGTATTATACTATGAATAATTGGATTCTTCTTATATATTATATTGTTCAGTTTTATCGGGGAAAGAAGGATCGCTCCTATATTGTAAGGGGAACAATCCTCTTTCTCCATTCTTATCCAATCTACCTGTTGGGCAGAACTGTCCAACCAGTAGATTATATTTTTAATATTCACTGCCCAATAATAATACAATAAGTTAGGGAGTGTCAGTCCCCCTGATTCTTTAGATTTACACAAGTGTTTTTTTTTAATTCTGTGTGATTTATAATCCCATATAAAATTCATAATATCAGAATCCAATTTTTTAAAGAATTTTTTAGGTAAGTATATTGGTATTGATTGAAATAGGTACAATATTTGTGGTAAGAAGATCATTTTTATCGCGTTTATTCTGCCTATTAGAGACATTGGCAGTGTTTTCCAAAATTTAATTAACCCATTTAATTTAGTTAATAAAGGCATATAATTTGCGTTAAGTAATGATTTATAGTTCCTAGTAATTTGGATGCCCAAATACTTAAATTTTTCTGTTGTAATTCTAAAAGGAAATTTCAACAAATGTGTCGACTCTTGAGGTTTTATCGTCATAATTTCGCTTTTGTTCCAATTTACTCTATATCCTGAAAAAGAACCAAATTCCTCTATTAAATTTAGTATATTTGGTATGCTAATCTGCGAATTTGTAATATATAATAATATGTCGTCTGCATATAATGAAATTTTATTATTTGAGTGTTTGGTATTATATCCATAAATATTCGGATGACTTCTTATACTTTCAGCTAAAGGCTCTATCACTAGTGCAAATAGCAGGGGCGATAACATGCACCCCTGCCTATTGCCCCTTGCTAATTGGAATTTCGGGGATAATATATTATTAGTCAGTATTCTAGCCGTCGGCTTATCATATAATAATTTTACCCATGAGATAAAATTATCTCCCGTGTTAAATTTTTCCAATACTTTAAATAAATATTGCCATTCTACTTGATCGAAAGCTTTTTCTGCATCCAATGAAATAATTGCTAATTCTTCTTCAGTATTATGTGAGTACATTATATTAAACAGCCGTCTCAAATTGTTAAATGAGTATCTCTTTGGTATAAACCCTGTTTGGTCCGGATTTATTAATTTACTAATATATTTACTCAATCTTCTCGCTAGGGTCTTTGCTATTATTTTTTGGTCTGTATTTAGGAGTGCAATAGCTCTATATGAGCCTGGGTCTTCTAAATCTTTATCCTTTTTTGGTATAAGTATAATAGTTGACTCAGTTTGTGTTTCTGGTAGTTTATTTTCTTTAAAAGCGTATATATATAAATCTTGCAACCGTGGAGAAATTATCTCGTAGAATCTTTTATAGAATTCATTGCTAAAGCCATCTGGTCCTGGCGTTTTGCCATTTTTCAACGAACTTATTGTTTCTTCTATTTCCTGTAGTGTAATCTGAGCTCCTAATCCCTCTTGTTCCACCATATTTAATTTTGGAAGATTACAATTGTCTAAGAAATTTGTAATTTGAGTATTATTTGCAGAGGTTTTCGATGTGTATAAGTTTTGATAAAATTGAGCAAATCTTTTATTAATATCTTTAGGTAATGTTAGTAATTCCCCTTTGTCTGATTTAATTTTAGTAATTGTATTTTTCTGTTTCCCGTTTTTTCAGTTGGCGTGCTAGGAGTTTATGTGGTTTATCACCAAATTCAAAATTTTCTTGTTTTGTAATTTGAAATAATCTTATTATTCTGGCCGATAAAATTTTATTTAATTTATATTTTAGTATTGTTATCTTATTATGTTTATCTATAGTTGGCTCTTTGGCATTTTCTAAATCTAGTTGTCTAATTTCTTGTTCTAACTGCGATTGTTCAGTATTATTCTTTTTATTTTGGAAAGCTTGATATGAGATTATAGTTCCTCTAATAAATGCCTTAAAGGTTTCCCATAATAAGGAGGGTGAAATATCTGGTGTATCATTTGTCTCAAAGAAGAATATCATCTGCTCTTTTAAATATGTACAACCTTGTGTGTTGTTTAAAATTTGGGGGTTAAACCTCCAAAACAAATTTTTATCAGGCATTCCTTCTAATTTTAAAGAAAAAGTTAACGGGGAATGATCAGAAATAATACTATTATGATATTTAGAATTATATGTATATGGAATTAGTTTTGTATCCACTAAGAAATAATCTATACGTGAATATGTTTTATGTACTGTTGAATAAAATGAATATTCCCTACCTACTGGGTTAGCGATCCTCCATACATCTGTTATATTAGTATTTTTCATATATGTATTTAGGAGTTCACTAGTTTTAGATTTTATGTTAGTCCTTTTTTGTTTTGCTGATTTATCCAAATATGGATCTAAAACACAATTCAAATCTCCCCCTATTATCACATTTTGATGGTTAAGTTCTGAAATTATATCCAAAATTTTACTAAAGAATTGGGGGTTGTCAAAATTAGGAGCGTAAATATTTATCAAAGTAAGCGAAGTAGAATAAATTTCTCCCGTAACTATGACATACCTCCCCTCTTTATCTGCTATTGTATTCTTTAATTTAAATGGTATACCTTTACGAATGATAATAGCCGTGCCTCTAGATTTAGAAGTAAATGAAGAGTAGTATGTTTGCCCAATCCAATTTGCCTTCAGTCTTATCTGTGTTTGATATTTCAGATGCGTCTCTTGTAAAAAAATAATGTCACTGTTTAAGGCTTTTAATTGGGCAAAGATCTTACCCCTTTTAATTGGTTCATTAGCACCCCTTATATTCCAACTACAAAATGTGATTCCTCCAGTTTTCTTTTGTTTATCGTCTTGTATTATGAATCATGTTAATACCTTTACTTCATATGGTGCAACCAAAAACCTTATAACTCCAGATGAAGGATGGTCATCCCCAACTGTTACGTTTTGTTGGCGTCTCCCCTTCAGAATAAACCTTGAAAAAGACCAGAAAGTGTAAAGTCGTGGAAAGATAATTAACAAACAAAAAGTGATATTATAATATCCAAAAATAAAGATATTATAATTAAAAACAGACCACCAACAGGTGGTAGAAAAATTCTTGTTGACTTCCGTAGATGTTTTTATATGTTTCGCTCTGCCCCCTTTACCAATTATTATTAATTGGAAGAGAGAGCGATACAAAGTTCAAAAATATATATATAAAATAAAACGCACTCCAATAGCTAGATTAGAATGTATCTTCAAAGAGGTTTCCAACATTGAGTATATACTTAGATATAACAGTAATTGTATTATTTATATATCCATATCTATCAATATACCTAGATTTATTACCATTAAGTCTCAAACTTTTGTATCGGACAACAGCGGGTTCCAAGGGGTTAACCAGATTCAGACCCTTGGATGTCTTCCAAGTATCTGAGTCTCCTCCCCCCCTTTACGCACAATCTAGACTAAGTCTACTATATCCATAAAATATGTTAGCATGTTATTAATACTTATAATCATATTTATCTCGTTATTCTTATTAGCAAATAATTAACATCATGAAATATACATCATCTATAGTTAAGCTATGCCTTAATATTACAGTTTTATTAATTATATTCTATGTTAGTATGTTAGTATATAATTATATGTTTCTTAAATCATAATTTTCTACATACAAGTCCACTAATAGTATTCTATATTACACTATATTCTCAATTTATTCTCAATTCTCAATTTATTTTCCCCGCCACAGTTTCTCGTCCTCGTCTATCCTTTATTAAAATGAAACATAAAATCCGACCTTGAATTAACATTCCAAAGATAAAATATCTAGACAATGCCTCGAGGAAGAATCACCATTTTAACAAGAGCAGTCTTTTTTGTATGTTAAAAAAAAAGTAAAAACAGAAACATAATCCTTTCTTTGTCGTTTCTCCTCGGTGTTATTGTAGGAGACCAACTCATAATGATCAGTAGTCCTCCTTTGTGATACTTTGTGCATATTTAAATGCCTCTTCTGGATCCGTGAATGCACGTTCAACATGGTTATAAGTAATTCGCAATTTTGCAGGATATACTATCCCATATCTTACTCCCTTAACCTCTTTCAGTAACCTTCTCGTGTTTGTAAACTTGTCCCTCTTTTCCATGACTTCGGCTGGCAAATCACGGAAGAATCTTAATTTGTCTTCTCCAAACATCAAATTCACCCCATATGGAATCTTTTTCATAATTCCTTCCAGGGTTGAAATGTCATAGAATTTCAGAATAATCTGTCTTGGGGGGGAAGTTAAGCTTGCTTGAGCCTTACGTCGGACCCGGTGAGCCATATCTATTCTCGGGGCTTCAGACAGATCAAGTACTTGTTTGAGTAAATTGGCAGCAAACTCCTGAAAGTTTTGTCCAGTCTCCTTTCCCTCTTTTACTCCAATTAACCTCAAATTTTGTCTCCTTGATCTTGCTTCCAAGTCCGTACATTTATACTTCATTTTAGCAAGCTCCCTCCCAGTACTTTCTTGTTCCTTTTTTAATCTCTTTATCTCCTTAGCCATCTCAATTATCGTATTGTCCATTCCTTCCATAGACGCCTCAGTAGATTTTAGCATTGTGTCCAGTTTTTTATTACAATCCTTTTCAACCCGCTTAATCTTCTTGTTTAAATCCTCCTCAACTTCGACCACACGTTTGGTTAAGTCACCAATTTTCCCCATCAGCGTATCATTACCTTGTTTAATTTTTTCAGAGAGGCTTTTGTCCAGCGCGAGATTCTCCTCTCGTATCACTTTAGAGATAACTTCAGTGACTGAAGCTAATACTGACTTTTCCATTTGTTCCCTGTGTTCCTCCATTAAAGGCAATTCTGTAGAAGGATTTCGGAAATCAACTTCTCCTTCTGAACTTCCAGCTGATGTTTGAGGGGATTGAGGAGTCTTTTCAATTTTTTTTTTCAAGTACGTTCTTGTAGCAGGTCTTGAAGCGGCTTTTGCAGGTTTCTGGCGAGATTTCTGTTTTTTCATTTAAAACTGCAATTATTCCCTGTTATCAGCAGGATTTCTGATAACACACAATTAAATAGCAGCTCCGGTAGTTATTTTCAGAACTCCCCCTGTCTTCCAACTCATATTTTAGCACATTAAAACATTCTTGGGAGCAGAGCGAAACAGCGACGTCCTCACACCACCATTGACGCCACGGGAAGCTCAGTCGACTTGATCAGACTTGCTTCGTATTTTATCTTTATTCCTCATTCCCCCCTTTTGTCAATTTATAACAACTGTCAGGGCGAAAACTCAGCAGAGACTCATCTGAGGCAGGTTATATAGTCATCCGAGTATATACCTGACCTCGTGGTGCTTTATAAGCCCCTTGAGCCTGGCCCAAGCGGTGTTCAGGGTCGAGAGGCTGGTTTGTTGATCCCGCCTCTGATTCCTACTCCTCTGCTGGATCTCATTCACTAGCCCTTACGGTACCCAGTGATTAAGATCTCACACGGTCACATCGTTTAGTGACATCACACGGTCACATCGTTTAGTGACATCACACGGTCACATCGTTTAGTGACGTCACACGGTCACATCGTTTAGTGACGTCACACGGTCACATCGTTTAGTGACGTCACACGGTCACATCGTTTAGTGATGTCACACGGTCACGGCGACATTCACAGTTTAGAGACCAAAACTGCACACAATCTTCCAAAGCCAATGGTATGTTGGCCTTCATAGCAAGAGGATTTGAGTTTAGGAGCAGGGAGGTCCTTCTGCAGTTGTACAGGGCCCTGGTGAGACCACACCTGGAGTATTGGTGCAGTTTTGGTCTCCTAGTTTGAGGAAGGACGTCCTTGCTATTGAGGCAGTGCAGCGTAGGTTCACCAGGTTAATCCCCGGGATGGCGGGACTGTCGTACGAGGAAAGATTGGAAAGACTGGGCTTGTGTTCACTGGAACTCAAGGCATGTTGGACTTCATAGCGAGAGGAGTTGAGTATAGGAGCAAAGAGGTCCTTCTGCAGTTGTACAGGGCCCTGGTGAGACCGCACCTGGAGTACTGTGTGCAGTTTTGGTCTCCTAGTTTGAGGAAGGACGTCCTAGTTTGATTTTAGGAGCAAGGAGGTCCTTCTTCAGATGTACAGGGCCTTGGTGAGACCACACCTGAGTTTTGGTCTCCTAGTTTGAGGAAGGACCTCCTTGCTATTGAGTCTAGGAGCAAAGAGGTCTTCTGCAGTTGTACAGGGCCCTGGTGAGACCACACTGGAGTATTGTGCGCAGTTTTGGTCTCCTAGTTTGAGGAAGGACGTCCTTGCTATTGAGGCAGTGCAGCGTAGGTTCACCAGGTTAATCCCGGGATGGCGGGACTGTCATATGTTGAAAGACTGGGCTTGTATTCACTGGAACTCAAGGCACGTTGGTCTTCATAGCGAGAGAGTTGAGTTTAGGAGCAAAGAGGTCCTTCTGCAGTTGTACAGGGCCCTGGTGAGACCACATCTGGAGTACTGTGTGCAGTTGTGGTCTCCTAGTTTGAGAAGGACCTCCTTGCTATGGAGTAGAGGAGAAAGGAGGTCCTTCTGCAGTTGTACTGGGCCCTGGTGAGACCACACCTGAGTACTGTGTGCAGTTGTGGTCTCCTAGTTTGAGGAAGGACGTTCTTGCCATAGAGGGAGGACAGAGAAGGTTCACCAGATTGATCCCTGGGATGGCAGGACTTTCATATGAGGAAAGACTGATAGACTGGGCTTGTACTCGCTGGGATTTAGAAGACTGAGGGGGATCTTATAGAAACATATAAAATTCTTAAGGAGAGAGAGAGAGAGAGGGGAGAGAGAGAGAGGGGGGAGAGAGGGTGGGGGGGAGAGATAGGGGGAGAGAGAGAGAGAGGAGAGAGAGGGGGAGAGAGAAAGGTGGGGAGAGAGGGGAGAGAGAGAGGGGGAGAGAGAGGGGGAGAGAGAGGGGGGGAGAGGAGAGGGGGGGTTGAGGGGGGAGGGAGAGGAGGGGGGGAGAGAGGGGGGAGAGAGGGGGGAGAGAGGGGGGAGAGAGGGTGGGGGG
>NW_027603069.1:0-22075 GCF_053455715.1 Rhinoraja longicauda
TAGAACATTTGTGTGATGAGACATTAGATGCTCGAGGAGAACCAGGATAAATAATAGTTCACAAACACAGCAGGGAAAGGCAAAGCAATCAAGAGGGCCCGATATTCTTACTCATTCATTCCAGGCCTGGATGGAGAAGACGTGGAGACGATGTTTCCACTGGTGGGTGAGTCTAGGATCAGAGGTCACAGCCTCAGAATTAAAGGACGTTCCTTTAGGAAGGAGATGAGGAGGAATTTCTTTAGTCAGAGGGTGGTGAATCTGTGGAATTCATTGCCACAGAAGGCTGTGGAGGTCAAGTCAGTGGATATATTTTTAAGGCAGAGATAGATGGATTCTTGATCAGTGCGGGTGTCAGGGGTTATGGGGAGAAGGCAGGAGAATGGGGTTAGGAGGGAGAGAGGTAGATCAGACGTGATTGAATGGCGGCTCGAAAGTCGAAAGTTATCTTGAAATATTTATAACAAAATGTCTTAAATTCCTCGACAACACCAGAAGAAATAAATGATCAATAAGATTAGTTATTGGAGAAAATAGTAAGCTTGATAGATTAAGGGTTTAATATCTGATTCATATTTATTTTGGTTTTGAACCTTGACTGAATTTACAAAACTATTGAAAGAAGGTAGTTTTTATGAGAGATTAGAGAAAAAATATTAATATTCATTTTATAATCAGAGAGTCTTTGACTCTATAACTCTAAGATGAATCCTACTAACAAGATGGCCGTGCTGCCTGCAGTGGTGGGGGCTAGGAGGAAGAGCCGTGATCTCGGTGTTTTAGATACATAGACAATAGGTGCAGGAGGAGGCCAGCGGCCCTTCGAGCCAGCACCGCCATTCATTGTGATCATGGCTGATCATCCACAATCAGTAACCTGTCTTCTCCCCATACCCCTTGATTCAGCTAGCCCGAAGAGCTCTATCTAAATCTCTTTTGAAAGCATCCAGTGAATCGGCCTCCACTGTGGAAGAGAATTCCACAAATTCACAACACTCTGGGTAAATTGTTTTTTTCCTCATCTCAGTTCTAAATGGCCTCCCCCTATATTCCTAAACTGTGTGACCCCTGGTTCTGGACACCCCGAAAAAATCAGGAACTTGTTTCCTGCATCTAGCCTGTCCAATCCCTTAATAATCTTATATGTTTCTATAGGATCCCCTCTCGTCCTTCTAAATTCCAGTGAGTACAAGCCCAGTCACTCCAGTCTTTCATGTCCTGTTTAGCGGGCTCGCTGCTCCGTGAGTTTGGTGCGAGTGCAGGCGGCTTTCTGACCGTTCGGGCGGACAGGGAGTGTGGAGATAGTGACGGCGGCCGGGACAACTCTGGTCACATCACGGTGTAGGAGCGTGTGCGTGTGTGTGTGTGCGTGTGTATGTGTGTGTGTGTGTGTGTGTGTGCTTTTGTGTGTGTGTGTGCGTGTGCGTGTGTGTGTGTGTGTGTGTGTGTGTGTGCGTGTGTGTGTGTGCGTGTGTATGTGTGTGTGTGTGTGTGTGTGCTTTTGTGTGTGTGTGTGCGTGTGCGTGTGTGTGTGTGTGTGTGTGTGCGTGTGCGTGTGCGTGTGCGTGTGCGTGCGTGTGTGTGTGCGTGTGGCCTGGACATTCAACTGATGGCCGGGGGGGTCTCCACTTATGTTGTGTGCCCTGGGGATTCTCACACACCACTGCATTGGCCGTTTAAGTCCATGTTTAATTTTTATGTGGTTATGTATCTTGATGCTTTTTTGTATGAATGTTGGCAAATCAAATTCCTTGTATGTTTGCATAATTGGCTAATAAATTAATTAATTACAATGATGTAGAGTCATTCCCCTTATTCATTAGTCATACTGCATCTGCAACAATCAAACCGTTAGACATATTATACACATTTTATACAACATTGCTCAATCTTACTATCTGGAATGTGAATGCTGGTTTGACATATTTTGTTTAGGTTATGTATCGATATACTAAAACCCTCGTTTGTTAGTTTATTTGTGATCAAACTACAGCCAAAACTAGAGAGTTGTCAGAGAATTGTGAATCTGTGGAATTCTCTGCCTCAGAAGGCAGTGGAGGCCAGTTCTCTGAATGCATTCAAGAGAGAGCTGGATAGAGCTCTTAAGGATAGCGGAGTCAGGGGGTATGGGGAGAAGGCAGGAACGGGGTACTGATTGAGAATGATCAGCCGTGATCACATTGAATGTTGGTGCTGGCTCGAAGGGCCGAATGGCCTCCTCCTGCACCTGTTGTCTATTGTCGATAAAACGGTACACGATAGCGTAACAATTTTAGGCCCACCTTACTCACTGTCATCACTTTAATGGTAAAGCAAGTAGTTTTATTGAAATCGGTGTTTAAATGTTTCTCCGAGGGAGGCAGGAGAGAGGGAGGTGGGGGGGAGGGAGGGAGGGAGGGGGGACGGAGGTGGGAGGAGGGTGGATAAGGGGGGTTGAGGGGGAAGGGGAAGTGGGGAGGGAGGTGGGAGGTGGGGGAGGGAGGGGGGAGGGAGGTGGGAGGGAGGTAGGGGGGAGGGAGGTGGGAGGAGAGTGGATATGGGGGGTTGAGGGGGAAGGGGAAGTGGGGTGGGAGGGGCGAGGGAGGAGGAGAGGGTGTTTCACCAATGCAGGAGAAGTTTGGGCCCAACAGGTCCACTTGGTCTAGTTTACGTTAAAATCGTGCCTTTTGGAAAGTGAAACTCAAAAAGTTACAGGGAACTGAACCATCCCACCACAACCAGAGAGCAGTGCTGAACTACTATCTACCTCATTGGTGACCCTCGGACTATCCTTGATCGGACTTTGCTGGCTTTACCTTGCACTAAACGTCATTCCCTTATCATGCATCTGTACACTGTAAATGGATCGATTGGAATCATGTATTGTCTTTCCGCTGACTGGTTAGCACGCAACAAAGGAAAGCTTTTCACTGTACCTCGCTCGGTACACGTGACAATAAACTAAACTGAACTAAACGGAGATAATGCACACATAAACTTCATTTTATTTCAGCAAAAATCATTTATCATTATTTATTAATGCACCACAAACAGGTAAATATTTCACACTGCGTCGAAAACGATGGTCACAGTGAAGAAGTACAGACCCATTAGTGCGATATTTTATACTTTCGTATTAAATTCGGGCGGTGTGAACACAGGCTCACGTGGTTGGAATAAGGATGTTAACAGTATTAACTTTGTGTGCTCGCTGGTAATCTCATTGTTAGGCAAACAATATATTGTGTTCAAATCCGTAATATATCAAAGTGGAGAAGCATTTATTCTTTTCTAACATTTGCAGCTTTGTATCTTGTCTGGTATCTTCTGGCCATCACTTCAGAAGAGTCCACCAGGGACTATACTGGAAGGAACAGTTTTTACATTTACACCAAAGCCAATTAATTACAACTTTGGAGTGTGGGAGGAAACTGAAGATCTCGGAGAAAAAACAAACGCAGGTCAGGGGGAGAACGTACAAACTCCGTACAGATGGCGCCCGTAGTCGGGATGGAACCCGGGTCTCCGGCGTTGCATTCGCTGTAAGGCAGCAACTCTACCGCTGCGCCACCGTGGGTAGAGTCATAGAGAGAGAACTGTACAACTGGGATACAGGCTTCTAAGAACCAAACCCATGCCAGCCACGTTGGTATATTGACCTCCTCCCATTTGCCTGCATTTGACCCAGAGCCCTCGAACCATTTCTGAAGAAGTGTCTCGACACGAAACGTCACCTATCCATGTTCTCCAGAGATGCTGCCAGACCTGCTGAGTTACTCCAGCACTCTGTGAAACGTCACCTATCCATGTTCTCCAGAGATGCTGCCTGACCCGCTGAGTTACTCCAGCACTCTGTGAAACGTCACCTATCCATGTTCTCCAGAGATGCTGCCTGACCCGCTGAGTTACTCCAGCACTCTGTGAAACGTCACCTATCCATGTTCTCCAGAGATGCTGCCTGACCTGCTGAGTTACTCCAGCACTCTGTGAAACGTCACCTATCCAGGTTCTCCAGAGATGCTGCCTAAAACCCCTTAATAATCTTATATGTTTCGAACCTGAGAGGGAGAATATTCGCATAGAGGGTGGTGGGTTTAATGGAACGAGCTGTTACATTACTGGTTATTAAGGGGTTGGACATGTTAGAGGCAGGAAACATGTTCCCAATGTTGGGGGAATCCAGAACCAGGGGCCACAGTTTAAGAATAAGGGGTAGGCCATTTAGAATGGAGATGAGGAAAAACTTTTTCAGTCAGAGTTGTGAATCTGTGGAATTCTCTGCCTCAGAAGGCAGTGGAGGCCAATTCTCTGAATGCATTCAAGAGAGAGCTAGATAGAGCTCTTAAGGATAGCGGAGTCAGGGGGTATGGGGAGAAGGCAGGAACGGGGTACTGATTGAGAATGATCAGCCATGATCACATTGAATGGTGGTGCTGGCTCGAGGGGCCGAATGGCCTCCTCCTGCACCTATTGTCTATTGTTTTGATTGCAATTATTCCATTTATTTTAACACAACCCAGCTATTAACATTCACTCCCTTTCATTACCAACCAGAATGCATATCCTAATATATAACAGTAAGGTTCACAAGTTATAGGAGTAGAATTAGCCCATTCGGCCCATCGAGTCCACTCCACCATTCAATAATGGCTGATCTCTGCCTCCTAACCCCATTTTCCTGCCTTCTCCCCATAACCCTTGACACCCATTCTAATCAAGAATTTGTCTATCTCTGCCTTAAAAATATCCACTGACTTGGCCTCCACAGTCTTCTGTGACAATGAGTTCCACAGATTCACCACCCTCTGACTAAAGAAGTTCCTCCTCACCTCCTTTCTAAAAGAGCGTCCTTTAATTCTGAGGCTGTGCCCTCTAGTCCTAGACTCTCCCACCAGTGGAAACATCCTCTCCACATCCACTCTATCCAGGCCTTTCATTATTCTTTTTTTTTTTTTTTTTTTTTTTTTTTTTTTTTTTTTTTTTTTTTTTTTTTTTTAAATAAAATTTTATTGGGGATAGGTACATAACCTGTTTACATCTTTACAGTCATACATTTTTGAATTGATAATATTGTCAATTATTATTATATACCTTTTACCCCTTTTTTTTAAATTTATTTTATATAAACTAAATAAAGCTAACGAAGTAGATGAAGTGAAGAAAGAAAAGAGAGAGAAGAAAACTAAAAACAAAAACCAATTTAAAAGAAAAAATAACTAAAAACAAAAAAAAAAAAAAAAAAATAAAAAAATAAAAATAAGGAAAAAATTAGTTAAAGAGGAATGGAAAAATTTATTAAAATAACAAAAACTTCATTCGAGATATATTCGTACATTCCAAATTATAGCATTTCATTCATTCTTTAGTCCGAGTGCTAGTCAGGTTCCTGTGCTGAACTATTCTGACCCTTTAAGTAATCAATAAAAGGAGACCATGTTTCAATGAATACTTCCTGTTTGTCCAACAGGGAAAATCTGATTCTTTCCACGTTTAAGGTCTCCGTCATTTCTATAATCCACATTTTAATTGTGGGGGCCGTAGGGCCTTTCCAAAATTTTAGAATTAATTTTTTTCCTGTTATTAAACTATAATCAATAAAGTTTTTTTGTGTTGTTCTGAATGTTTTATTTAATTCTAATTCTAATATTCCGAGTATAATTAATTTTGGATCTGGGTCCAATTGTGTGCTGGTCATTTTAGATATTATACTAAAAATATTTACCCAAAATTTTTTAATTTTTATACAGTTTGCAAACATATGAGATAATGTAGCTTCTAAATGTTGACATTTATCACATTTAGGTGAAATATGTTGGAAAATTTTATGTAGTTTTGTTTTGGAATAATGTAACCTATGTAATACTTTAAATTGTATTAGAGAATGTCTGGCGTTTAGTGAACACTGATCTATATGTTGCAAACTTTCTTCCCAAGTATCTTTCGTTATTACTTGATTTAATTCTTTTTCCCATTTTTGTCTATATAAATCCGTAGAAGGCATGTCACTGTCTAATAAAATATTATATATATAAGATATTAATTTTTCTGTATTAGGATGTTTGTTCCAACATTCGTCAAGAATTTCTGAATTTCTAATTTGAAAATTTTGGGAGTTCGACTTTACGTAATCTCTAAGTTGAAGATATCTGAAATAATCATTTCCACGAAGACCATAAATCTGTTGCAACTCCTGAAATGTCAGAAAGGTGCCTTCCTTATAAAGTTGTCCCATATTTTTAATTCCATAATTCTTCCACTGTGTAAAACCCCGGTCTAACCATGAAGGCTTAAACAAAGGATTATTCACAATTGGAAGAAAAAGCGATAAATTATCTAGTTTTAATGTCTTTTTTAATTGTTTCCAAATTCGTATAGCACTAAATATTATAGGGTTTTCCCTATAAATTTTTTTGTTTAATTTAGACGTGGCAAATAATATCGAACCAATATCAAAAGGCAAACAATCTTCCTTTTCCATTTTTAATCAAGTCTACTCCGCCATTCAATCACAGCTGATCTATCTCTCCCTCCTAACCCCATTCTCCTGCCTTCTGCCCATAACCCCTGACACCCGCACTGATCAAGAATCTATCTCTCTCTGTCCTCACAAATATCAGTGTGGGGCCGGGTGTATGTTATTGTTGGGTGATTGCGGTCTGCAGACGTGATGGTACTGACGAGCTGGTGCAATGATGCTGACCGCTTCATCCATTAACTTCAATGGAAAACAAATCACTGCTAAACAAGGGATTTTAAAATCCTATTAAATCACTTAGGCGGAGGGACTGAACCAAGGCAAGCAGTGATTCTTGATTAGAACGGTTGTCAAGGGTAATGGGGAGAAAGCAGGAGAATTGGGTTAGGAGACAGAGATCAGCCATGATTGAATGGCGGGGTGGACTTGATGGGGTGAACAGCCTAATTCTACTTCGATAACGTGAACTTGTGGTGTGATGGAGTCACCACCATTCCGAGCCAGTACCTGCGATGAACGTCATGGGATGGGGGCTGGAGCACTAGTCCCACCTGCCGATGGGGCAAACGCAGGCAGGTGGGACTAGTGCAGCTGGGACATTGTTGGCCGGTATGGGCACGTTGGGCTGAAGGGCCTGTTTCCACACTGTGTCACTCTGTGACTCTCTGAAGGGCCTGTTTCCACACTGTGTCACTCTGTGACTCTATGAAGGGCCTGTTTCCACACTGTGTCACTCTGTGACTCTATGAAGGGCCTGTTTCCATGCTGTATCACTCTGTGACTCTATGAAGGGCCTGTTTCCACACTGTGTCACTCTGTGACTCTATGAAGGGCCTGTTTCCACACTGTATCACTCTGTGACTCTATGAAGGGCCTGTTTCCACACTGTGTCACTCTGTGACTCTATGAAGGGCCTGTTTCCACACTGTGTCACTCTGTGACTCTATGAAGGGCCTGTTTCCACACTGTATCACTCTGTGACTCTATGAAGGGCCTGTTTCCACACTGTGTCACTCTGTGACTCTATGAAGGGCCTGTTCCCACACTGTATCACTCTGTGACTCTATGACTCTGTATGGTCAACCTGCTTCAGGAAAGGTGGCAGGTGAAGCTGGAAAGAGTTCAGGGAAGGTTGTTGCCTGGACTCGAGGGTCTGAGCTATTGGGAGTGTTAGGAGTTATAGGCAGCACTGTAGGAACATTGGTATGGACTAATATGAGTGAAGCCACACTGGATTTGCCACAATGGATCATAAGGCCATGTGATAGCAGCAGAATTAGGCCATTCGGCCCATCAAGTCTACTCCGCCTTTCAATCATGGCTGATCTATCTCTCCCTCCTAACCCCATTCTCCTACCTTCTCCCCATAACCTCTGACACAATTCTCAATTCAATTCATTCACAATTCACAATCATACTTTATTAGCCAAGTATGTTTTGCAACCTACGAGGAATTACCCGTACTAATCAACAATCTGTCTATCTCTGCCTTAAAAATATCCACTGACTTGGTCTCCACAGCCTTTCTGTGGCAATGAATCCCACAGATTCACCACCCTCTGACTAAAGGGATTCCCCTCATCTCTGAATCGTAACTCCTTTGAAATGCAATATTAAAAATCTCAATCGATGTTTAAAAGTTAAACACAAAGGATCAGCAACAACCTGGGTTGTAAACAGAAAATTGAAAACTGACCCGAGATTTTTATTTTCCTCTGTACATCTCCCCATTTAAAATTGGGTAGTCAATATTTATGATTATTGATTAGGCCATATTCGACTAACGACACACAGACTCAGTTCATTAAATGACCGGGAGAAAATGGGTTGCTTTTATATTTATAGTGTTGTTAATCAAAAAGAGCTCAAAGTTACTATCTCCTGACAAAGCTGTTTGGAAAATTAACTTTTAGGGTATTAATTAGCAGAAGCAGATGGAACATCAGTTAAAGAGGCTTCGTACAGACTGTGGACATTATAGGTCTTTGAGCAACTACAGAGAAGGGAACAGAGTCCAGACCATCACAAACACACACCACACTCCCCACCATTGTAGATGTAGCCCAGCCCATCACACACACCACACCCCCACCATTGACTCCATCTACACTTCACGCTGCCTCGGGAAAGCAGCCAACATAATCAAAGAGTTGTCCCAGCATTCTTTGGTGTTTTTTTGGGGGGGGGCAAGGGGGTTTGTGTGCGTGTGTGTATATATATATATATATAAACAATCTCTATATTTATAAAATCTCTATATATATAATCTCTCTCTATATAATCTCTCTATATATAATCTCTATATATAATCTCTCTATATATGATCTCCATATATATAATCTCTCTATATATAATCTCTCTATATAAAATCTCTCTCTCTATAATCTATATATATATATAATCCCTCTCTATATAATCCCTCTCTATATAATCTCTCTCTATATAATCTCTATCTATATAATCTCTCTATATATATCATCTCTATATATATAATATTATATATAATCTCTCTATATATAATCTCTATATATATATAATCTCTATATAATCTCTCTCATATAATCTCTATCTATATAATCTCTATATATATAATCTCCATATATATAACCTCTCTCTATAATCTCTCTATATATAATCTATATATATATATATATAATCTCCATATATATAATCTCTCTATATATAATCTCTCTATATATAATCTCTCTATATATAATCTCTCTATATATAATCTCCCTCTATATAACCTCTATATATATATAATCTCCATATATATATAATCTCTCTCTATATAATCTCTATATATAATCTCTCTATATATAATCTCTATGTATATAATCTCTCTATATATAATCTCTCTATATATAATCTCCCTCTATATAACCTCTATATATATATATAATCTCCATATATATATAATCTCTCTATATAATCTCTCTATATATAATCTCTCTATATATAATCTCCATATATATAATATCTCTATATATAATCTCTATGTATATAATCTCTATATATAATCTCTCTCTATATATAATCTCTATATATAATCTCTATATATATATAATATCTCTCTATATAATCTCTATATATATAATCTCTATATATATAATATCTCTCTATATAATCTCTATATATATAATCTCTATATATAATCTCTCTCTATGTAATCTCTATATATATATATAATCTCTATATATAATCTCTCTATATATAATCTCTATATATAATCTCTCTCTATATATAATCTCTATATATAATCTCTCTCTATGTAATCTCGATATATATATATATATATATATATAATCTATCTATATATAATCTCCATATATATAATCTATATATAATCTCTCTATATAATCTCTCTATATAATCTCTCTATATATAATCTCTCTCTATATAATCTCTCTATATATAATCTCTTTATATATAATCTCCCTATATATAATCTCTCTATATAATCTCTCTATATATAATCTCTCTCTATATAATCTCTCTATCTATATAATCTCTATATATATAATCTCTCTATCTATATAATCTCTCTCTATATATAATCTCTATATATATAATATCTCTATATATAATCTCTCTATATATATAATCTCCCTATATATAATCTCTCTATATAATCTCTCTCTATATAATCTCTCGATATATAATCTCTCTATCTATATAATCTCTATATATATATAATATCTCTATATATAATCTCTCTATATATAATCTCTCTATATAATCTCTATATATAATCTCTCGATATATAATCTCTATATATAATCTCTATATATATATATATATATATATAATCTCTGTATATGTGTATTTGTCAGTATGTGTATACTGTATATGCAAACACTGATTATTTTTGTTCTCGTTTATTATATTGTTTACGGTGCACTATGTTTACATATTGTGTTGTGCTGCTGCAAGTAAGGATCTCATTGTTCTCTCTGGGACATCTGACAATAAAACACACTTGACTCTTGAGCCAGGTCATTGCTTCTTCTCCCCGCTGCTGTCTGGCAGAAGATGCTGAGGTTTGGAAGCTCGCCCCACCAGACTCAGCATTGCATCCGCCTCCCTGACTGGCAATCAGACTCGCCAATAAATGCTTTGGGAGTCAGGCGCAAGCAATCCCAAGTCCCTTTGCACCTCCGGTTTCCGTGAATTCTCCTCCCGTTTAGAAAATAGTCCACGCCTTCATTCCTGCCACCTAGATGCACGACTCCACACTCTGATACGCTGTTTGTCAGCAAGGGTAGACACTAACTGCTGGAGTAACTCAGCGGGACAGGCAGCATCTCTGGAGAGAAGGAATGAGGGAGTTTCGGGTCGAGACCCTTCTTCAGGCTTGACGCAAAGGTCTTGGATATAACTAGGAGTTTGATGCATTTCTGGATCAAGTGGAAGGCAGGTCAGGGGGGGTATTAGAGTTGGGAAGTGTTGAGGTTGTACATCCATTACCATAGAGTAGATGAGCTGGGTGGATGGACAAGATCCTGTGTTGGTAGCACATCAGGACATCAACAAAGACACCAAGATGACAAATACATCTCTGGAGGGCGACTGGAAAATATAAGCAAGCTATACCAATGAGACGTGATCACTTCAACAAATCCAATTCCAACCATCCAACTTCTATGGGTCAACAGGAAAATGGACCAGCTGAGATTGGCCAGGGTCAGCAATTTGGGAGCCATCAGCAAACACAGCACGATACGAGAGAACCTTATTTATCCCAGGAGGGAAATTGGTCTACCAACAGTAATAAAACACAACAATAGACAATAGACAATAGGTGCAGGAGGAGGCCATTTGGCCCTTCGAGCCAGCACCATCATTCAATGTGATCATGGCTGATCATTCTCAATCAGTACCCCGTTCCTGCCTTCTCCCCAAACCCCCTGACTCCGCTATCCTTAAGAGCTGTATCAAACTCTCTCTTGAAAGCATTCAGAGAATTGACCTCCACTGCCTTCTGAGGCAGAGAATTCCACAAGATACATGAACCGTGAAATTGAAGGATTGGGGATGTGCAAAGATTGAGGAGGGGAAGGGGAAGGTGGGGGGGTCAGTCTCAGTCTAGCCCACGACAGAAGGGGGAGGGGTTGTCCAGTTTGATAGCCACAGGGAAGAAGGATCTCCTGTGGCGTTCTGTGCTGCATCTTGGTGGGACCAGTCTGTCGCTGAAGGGGGTGAGGTGTGTTGTCCAAGATGCTCCAATAATTTCCATGGCTCTTTCCAATTTATCCCCGAAAGCCTTGTCAAACAATGTGTATTAAAGGTAACGGCTGGGCTGGGAACCTCCCTGTCTCACACAGACGTTGACAATGCTGCCACTGGCCTCTGACAACATCACATCACTCCACAGTGAGACATCTTCAGATCTCTGCACAGAAAATGACATCCGGGTCTGATCAAGCCATCTGCTGGTGGCCCTCAGAGACTATGCATTAGGGTGACTCCGCTTGCAACTATCAACAACAGTGGGACTTCTCGAAATGCAGTAGAGGAGGGAGCACCATGTTAAACGATCCAGCATTTTCAAGATATCCTGTGATAGACTGGGAAATGTGACTTACAGTAGCAACAGCTGATCGACATCACAACCGGGGGTGGACACAAAGAGGAAGATGACTGAACTTGAAAACCTTCCCTCACAGTGAGGAATGTGGAATCCGCTGTGGTGGATGTTCACGTTAAATTTTATTTGATGTGGCTGTGTGTCTTGTTGCTTTTCACTTAGTATGGCCGTGTGGTAACTCAAATTTCACTGTACCTCAATTGGCAGTCAGAGAGTTGTGAATCTGTGGAATTCACTGCCTCAGAAGGCAGTGGAGGCCAATTCTCTGAATGCATTCAAGAGAGAGCTAGATAGAGCTCTTAAGGATAGCGGAGTCAGGGGGTATGGGGAGAAGGCAGGAACGGGGTACTGATTGAGAATGATCAGCCATGAGCACATTGAATGGCTGTGCTGGCTTGAAGGGCCGAATGGCCTCCTCCTGCACCTATTGTTTATTGGCACATGCGACAATAAATTGATCTTGAAATCTTGAAATCTTCAAATCTTGATTTCAAGATCAAGAGGAATTAGACGAATTTAAAACAAAGCCTTGGATGTACAATCAGAGGTACAGAAATGTGCAAACCCACACCTCCAGATTCAGGGGCAGTTTCTTCCCAGCTGTTATCAGGCAACTGAACCATCCTACCACAACCAGAGAGCGGTCCTGACTTACCATCCACCTCATTGGAGACTCACGGAATATCCTTAATCAGACTTCATCTTGCACTAAACGTTATTCATGTCATCCGGTACCTGCACACAGCTTGATTGTAATCATGTATTGTCTTTCCTGTGACTGGTTAGCATGCAACAAAAGGCTTTTCACTGTACCTCTGTACACGTGACAATAAACTCAACTAAACTGATAGGAATTATTAAAAAGGGAATTCCACATGATAATATGTGCGTGTTATTTATAACTTGATATCCAGGTAAGACTGAAACAAAAGCACTGCAGTAAAATAGAATTTAGAGGTCATAAAAGTCTTAATCATTAGATGACTTAATTAGTTTAGTTTAGTTTGCAGATACAGCTTAGAAACAGGCCCTTCGGCCCACCGAGTCCGCACCGACCAGTGATCCCCGCACACTAAAACTATCCTACACACACCAGGGACAATTTACAATTATACCAAGCCAATTAATCTACAAACCTGCACGTCTTTGGAGTGTGGGAGGAAACCGAAGATCTCAGAGAAAAACCCCACGCAGTTCACGGGGAGAACGTACAAACTCCGTACAGACAGCGCCCGTAGTCGGGATCGAACCCGGGATGAAGGCAGCAACTCTACCGCTGCGCCACCGTGCCATCAGTGGGCGGAGAGATTTGGGAGATTGTGACTTCATTGCTACAGATGTATACTGGGAACATGAATATAAGAAAGGCAACACACGATGATTCTGACAACAATGTAGTACTGATGGGTTGAGGTGTACAAAGACCGAAGGGGGATTAAAGAGCATTCAGCCAATGACAATCACAATGCAATATCTTGGAAGACAATGATTGGGGAACTCAAAAGATAAATGTCACTCGTAGTAGAAGGTAACATAGAAAACAGAAGTGAAAAATGTTTGAACACCATTGAACGTCAATCTGTAGGAATATATATTGCTGGTATCTCAAACGCTCAGGAACAAAGGAGACCTCAGAGAGTGGTGTACACTGCCCGGTGGGTCCATCATGGGTACTGACCCCCCCAACCCCACACTGCCCGGTCCATCACGGGTATTGACACCCCCAACCCCACACTGCCCGGTCCATCACACATTGAACCCCCCCCCACCACCACCATCGAAGGGATCTACAGGAGGCACTGCCTCAAAAAAAGACAGCCAGCATCATCACTGACCCACACCACCCTGGCCACACTCTCACTGACCCACACCACCCTGGCCACACTCTCACTGACCCACACCACCCTGGCCACACTCTCACTGACCCACACCACCCTGGCCACACTCTCACTGATCCACACCACCCTGGCCACACTCTCACTGACCCACACCACCCTGGCCACACTCTCACTGACCCACACCACCCTGGCCACACACTCACTGACCCACACCACCCTGGCCACACTCTCACTGACCCACACCACCCTGGCCACACTCTCACTGACCCACACCACCCTGGCCACACTCTCACTGACCCACACCACCCTGGCCACACTCTCACTGACCCACACCACCCTGGCCACACTCTCACTGACCCACACCACCCTGGCCACACTCTCACTGACCCACACCACCCTGGCCACACTCTCACTGACCCACACCACCCTGGCCACACTCTCACTGACCCACACCACCCTGGCCACACTCTCACTGACCCACACCAACCTGGCCACACTCTCACTGACCCACACCACCCTGGCCACACTCTCGTCTTGCTGCTACCATGGGGAAGAAGGTACAGGAGCCTGAAAACCACGACCTCCAGGTTCAAGAACAGCTTCTTCCCAACAACCATCAGGCTGTTGAACACCGCACAACACTGACCTCAGTCCTACTTCTGCAAACTATGATCTACTGTGGACTTTGCTTTCGTTGCTCCACAGACTTTCATGGCCTGGTTCATAAGTAATAGGAGCAGAATTAGGCCATTCGGCCCATCAAGTCTACTCTGCCATTCGATCACGGCTGATCTATCTCTCCCTCCTAACCCCATTCTCTTGCCTTCTCCCCATAACCCCTGACACCCGCACTAATCATTGCCCAGTATTACTGATTATTAATTCCTGTATTTAATTTGTATTATTGATTATTCTAGATTTATCTGCCTGTATTGTGTTACAGAGCCCATTAAGCTGCAGCAAGAAAGAATTTCATTGTCTCATTGCCGGTACACAAGACAATTAAACATTTGAGTCTTGACAGTAATGTGAGCATTTCTAGGCATTAATGCGTTGATGATTCTTTGTAAAAGATTTACAACCATGGTGTTGGGAAGGGGAGATTTCACAGAACAAAGGCCTTGAAGATGTTCTCCCGAAAACACAAAGATAAAAGTTGATAGAAAGGTTCAGATTTGTTAAGAGTAAATGAGGAATTGGCCCCAGGTTGGGTATTTTTTTCTAGAGATACAGTGCGGAAACAGGCCCTTCGGCCCACCGGGTCCGCGCTGACCTGCGATCCCCGCACACTAACACTATCCCCACCAGAGGACAATTTTTACATTTACCGAGCCAATTAACCTACAAACCTGCACGTCTTTGGAGTGTGGGAGGAGACCGAAGATCTCGGAGAAAACCCACGCAGGTCACGGGGAGAACGTACAAACTCCGCACAGACGGCGCCCGTAGTCGGGATGGAACCCGGGTCTCCGGCGCTGCATTCGCTGTAAGGCGGCAACTCTACCGCTGCGCCACCGTGACCGCCCATTATCAGAGAACACAGATTCAAAATGACAGGTCGAAAAGCCAAAAGCAAGAGAAAAAAACAGATTTTGAGCAGTATGTGATTACGTGTGGGATGGAACACACAAGAGTGTGAAGGAAGTAGATTTAAAAGTAAAACTGTTAAAAGAAAAGTGGGTAAGTAAATCTGTGGAATTCTCTGCCTCAGAAGGCAGTGGAGGCCAATTCTCTGGATGCTTTCAAGATAGAGTTAGATAGAGCTCTTAAGGATAGCGGAGTCAGGGGGTATGGGGAGAAGGCAGGAACGGGGTACTGATTCTGGATGATCAGCCATGATCACATTGAATGGCGGTGCTGGCTCGAAGGGCTGAATGGCTTCCTCCTGCACCTATTGTCTATTGTCTATTGTCTATTGTCTGGCGCTGTGAGGCAGCAACTCTACCGCTGCACCACCGTGCCAAAAGAAATAGAAAGATTTTCCCTCATCCCCTTTGATCTCTCGTTTTCACACCTAACTACTAAATTATATCTCTAAACTCCCTCTCCCCTGAGTCTGACGAAGGGTCTCGACCCGAAACTTGCTATTGAGGGCGTGCAGCGTAGGTTTACTAGATTAATTCCCGGAATGGCGGGACTGTCGTACGTTGAAAGACTGGAGCAACTAGGCTTGTATACACTGGAATTTAGAAGGATGAGAGGGGATCTTATCGAAACGTATAAGATTATTAAGGGGTTGGACACGTTAGAGGCAGGAAACATGTTCCCAATGTTGGGGGAGTCCAGAACAAGGGGCCACAGTTTAAGAATAAGGGGTAGACCATTTAGAATGGAGATGAGGAAAAACGTTTTCAGTCAGAGAGTTGTGAATCTGTGGAATTCTCTGCCTCAGAAGGCAGTGGAGGCCAATTCTCTGAATGCATTCAAGAGAGAGCTAGATAGAGCTCTTAAGGATAGCGGAGTCAGGGGGTATGGGGAGAAGGCAGGAACGGGGTACTGATTGAGAATGATCAGCCATGATCACATTGAATGGCGGTGCTGGCTCGAAGGGCTGAATGGCCTCCTCCTGCACCTATTGTCTATTGTCTCAGACTCAAGTGTGACAGTATCCTGGGGAAATAAAGAGAGGCATGGCATAAACTAGTTAGTTAGTTTAGTCTATTGTCATGTGTACCGAGGTACAGTGAAAAGCTTTCATTGCGAGCTCACCAGTCAGCGGAAAGACAATACACGATTACAATCGAGCCGTCCACAGTGTACAGATACATGATAAGGGAATAATGTTTAGTGCAAGGTAAAGCCAGCAAAGTCCGATCAAGGATAGTCCGAGGGTCACCAATGAGGTAGATAGTAGTTCAGCACTGCTCTCTGGTTGTGGTAGGACGGTTCAGTTGCCTGATAACAGCTGGGAAGACTACAAGACTCCATCAAAGATAGACACAAAAAGCTGGAGTAACTCAGCGGGTCAGGCAGCATCTCTGGAGAGAAGGAATGGGTGACGTTTCAGGCCGAGACCCTTCTTCAGACTGGTTAGGGTCTCGACCCGAAACGTCACCCATTCTTTCTCTCCAGAGATGCTGCCTGTCCCACTGAGTTACTCCAGCTTTTTGTGTCTATCTTCGGTTTAAACCAGCATCTGCAGTTCCTTCTGACACAGACACCATCGAAGACTTGCCTTTGGACAGAGGCAACAAGTCTCCCCCATCAATGTATATCTTAGTTTAGTTTAGCTTGGAGACACATTGTGGAAACAGTGTGCGGCACGGTGGCGCAGCGGTAGAGTTGCTGCCTTTCAGCGAATGCAGCGCCGGAGACTCAGGTTCGATCCTGACTACGGGCGCCCTCTGTACGGAGTTTGTACGTTCTCCCCGTGACCTGCGTGGGTTTTCTCCGAGATCTTCGGGTTTCCTCCCACACTCCAAAGACGTGCAGGTATGTAGGTTAATTGGCTTGGTAAATGTAAAAATTGTCCCTAGTGGGTGTAGGATGGTGTTAGTGTGCGGGGATCGCTGGGCGGCGCGGACCCGGTGGGCCGAAGGGCCTGTTTCTGCGCTGTATCTCTAAATCTAAAAAAATCTAAAAACAGTCCCTTCGGCCCACTGAGTCCATGCCGACCTGCCGAAGCCAAATTTTCTGGAAGTTGACACAACGCTAGAGCAACTGCAATGGGTTCAACATTTCAGCTCCTCAGGTCATCAAAGGAGGGAATAAAAGATGACTGGCCTTTAACATTCATGTAGTAACCATTCCTTTCACAAGGGCGGTCACGGTGGCGCAGCGGTAGATTTGCTGCCTTACAGCGAACGCAGCGCCGGATACCCGGGTTCCATCCCGACTGCGGGCGCCGTCTGTACGGAGTTTGTACGTTCTCCCCTGACCTGCGTGGGTTTATTCCCCAAGATCTTTGGTTTCCTCCCACACTCCAAAGATGTACAGTTTTGGCTTAGTAAATGTAAAACAATTGTCCCCAGTGTGTGTAGGATAGTGTTAGTGTGCTGGGATCGCTGGTCGGTGCGGACTCGGTGGGCCGAAAGGGCCTGTTTCCGCGCTGTATCTCTGAGCTAAACTAAACTAAGATATACGCAATGGTTAATTAATTTGGAGTGATATTATTTGCTCTAAAAGTTTCTGCTGTGTTGAGGTTAATCTGTCTGGCATCTGATTGTCGATTGTATCTCCCTCCTGCTTGTAGTTGTGTCTGGTACCTTGGAGTTGCCGACCTCAGACCAGTGGAGGATTGGTTGCGTGAATTGGACAGAGCCCCCCAATTTCCCACCTTCCTCCGGCCGTTCACACACAGCTACACTGATGATCGGCAACCCTTGAAACACAGCACGCAGTGTCCACGGTCATCACGGGGGGTGGTGGGTAGTGGGGGGTGTTGCTGGACCGCTGGGGGCGGCTGGGGGAGAGACTGCATCCCACATCGGGATTGTAATGTAGTCATTTGATGTTTGGTAGGTAGGAACTCTTGGCAATTGTGTATTATGGTGCACCAATCAATCCATCCTCAGAATAAAGGGACGGACTCAGAAAGGAGATGAGGAGGAGTTTCTTTGGACAGAGGGTGGTGAATCTGTGGAATTCATTGCCACAGATGGCGGTGGAAGCTTAGTCATTGGGTGCTTTTAAAGTGGAGTAACTCAGCGGGTCAGGCAGCATCTGTGAAGAACATGGATAGGTGACGTTTCACAGAGTGCTGGAGTAACAGCGGGTCAGGAAGCATCTCTGGAGAACATGGATAGGTGACGTTTCACAGAGTGCTGGAGTAACTCAGAGGGTCAGGCATAATCTGTGGAGAACATGGATAGGTAACGTTTCACCGAGTGCTGGAGTAACTCAGCGGGTCAGGCAGCATCTGTGGAGAACATGGATAGGTAACGTTTCACCGAGTGCTGGAGTAACTCAGCGGGTCAGGCAGCATCTGTGGAGAACATGGAGAGGTGATATTTCACAGAGTGCTGGAGTAACTCAGCGGGTCAGGCAGCATCTGTGGAGAAAAAGGATGGGTGACGTTTTGGGTCGGAACCCTTCTTCAGTTAGGTTCTTGATTAGATAAGGGAGTCAAAGGTAATGGAGAGAAGGTGTGAAAATGGGGTTGAGAGGGAAAGATAGATCAGCCATGATGGAATGGCGGGGAGGACTGAATGGGCCAAATGGCCTCACTTCTGTTCCTACGACTTATGTATTTACGGGATGCCGACTGGCCAGTGTACACCAGTCCCAGCCCAGGAGGTTTCCATGCCTGATATCTGCAGGGAAGGACATACCTTGGAAAAGCAAAGCATTCCTTTATAGGAAAGAATACCAACACATCACCTCTGAATGCTGAGAGGTTCAGCATCTGACAGTTTTGAAATGTTAGGCATTCCCATCTGATGTGCTTCTGGAATTTGATTTTGCAAGCACACTCCATGAATATTTAATTTGCTATATTGTGAATGGTTACTGAGTGTGCATTTTTCCTCTCTCTCTCTCTCTCTCTCTCTCTCTCTCTCTCTCTCTCTCTCTCTCTCTCTCTCTCTCTCTCTCTCTCTCTCTCTCTCTCTCTCTCTCTCTCTACTCTCACTCTCACTCTCACTCTCACTTCCTCTCTCTCTCTCTCTCTCTCTCTCTCTCTCTCTCTCTCTCTCTCTCTCTCTCTCTCTCTCTCTCTCTCTCTCTCTCTCTCTCTCTCTCACACTCTCCCTCTCTCCCTCCACCCTCTCTCTCCCTCTCCCTCTCCCTCTCCCTCTCCCTCTCCCTCTCCCTCTCCCTCTCCCTCTCCCTCTCCCTCTCCCTCTCCCTCTCCCTCTCCCTCTCCCTCTCCCTCTCCCTCTCCCTCTCCCTCTCCCTCTCCCTCCCTCCCTCCCTCCCTCTCTCCCTCTCTCCCTCTATATATATATATATCGCTATCTCTCTATCTCTCTCTCTCTCTCCCACACACTAAGCTATAAAAATGTAGTGCTTTAGTTAATAGCTATAAGCAAAACAAAATTTGTAATTAGAGCTTTAAAAATCCTGCTCATTTCCTTTTCTTAGGTAAAATAAAACACATACACACACAGATTAAAAGCAATCAGCTACCTGATTCCTTACCTCTAATGTTCTGACTTATTGTGGTTAATAATTAAAACATTCACATTCTAATCTCAACACAGTTTAGGTGATAATCAGGTGAGATCATTAATATTAACAAGCTTCTGCAACTCATTTCTTTCATTAATGAATTTAATTACACTCAGGAAAGGTACCATGGGTTACATTCTTTGGAGATAGACACAAAATGCTGGAGTAACTCAGTGGGACAGGCAGCATCTCTGGAGAGAAGGAATGGGTGACGTTTCGGGTCGAGACTGGAAAGACTGAGCTTGTGTTCCAATCAAAGATTGGAAAGACTGGGCTTGTATTCACTGGAATTTAGAAGGATGAGAGGGGATCATATAGAAACATGTAAAATTATCAAAAGGAGTGGACAAGCTAGATGCAGGAAACATGTTCCCAATGTTGGGAGAGTCCAGAACCAGGGGCCACACAGTCGAAGAATAAAGGGGGAGGCCATTTAAAACTGAGATGAGAAAATACTTTTTCACCCAGAGAGTTGGGAATTTGTGGAATTCTCTGCCACAGAGGGCAGTGGAGGCCACTATTAGCCAGAGGAACTCAGCAGGTCAGGCAGCATCTGTGGAGGGAATGGAGAGGTGGCATTTTGGGTGCAGTCCTTCACGATGGCCCTATTTTAATCACGCCCCACACATGCTTCACATGCGTGGAATGCATGGAAACAAATTCATGCAACTTATAGCAAAAGGCCGCAACTTTCTGTTGACGGGTATTCCATCAAAATTGTAACATGTGGCGCTCAGAACAGTGGCATTACAATTCCATTATAGACAATAGACAATAGACAATAGGTGCAGGAGTAGGCCATTCGGCCCTTCGAGCCATGAACCGCCATTCAATGTGATCATGGCTGATCTAGGCAGGACTAGTGCCCAAAGATGCCCAAAACAACACGTATGGCTGTACGGTCCATTTCAAGGAAGGCCACGTGATAGTGCCCCTAACTGTACATGCACGCATGTCAACAAACATTCACACGCATGCTGGCGTGCAAAACGCACACGTATGTGCAAGCACTCACATCTGAACGCACACACGACGTGCACGCACACGCTCTCACATCCGCGCACGCACACGCACACAACATGCAAAAACACTCGCGCGCAGACGCGAACACGCGTGCACACACACACACACACACAAGCGCACAGCTTATCTGCATGAAACAAAATATTCACTAGATAAAGTTTACCTGGGAAAAGATTGGGAGACTTTCTCTTCCAGCTTGACTTCAAATAAACGTGACTTTTTTTTTAGCAGCAGTTGCTGGAATAAAGAAAGACGTTTAATGAGTCTGGCTGGCTGGCTGAAGATTATTGATGCAGCCCGGGTAATTAGGTAGAGTCTGTTCTGGCTTCACTGCTCAGATTCAGATGCAGTTTACAGGGCCTCAGCTCTGTGCAAAAACTACAAAGAGACTTCATACGAAAAAGCATAAGGAAATCAAACCAACGTTTCTACCAAACCCCGAGAGCTGGAACACTTAATTTCAGATGGAAATGAAAACTTGCAGGATCACTTCTTATTTAAATCTCCATTAAAATATATATATTTTAAATTAGGAGTTTCTCCTGACGTTTATTGTAAAAATATTTAACAAGCTAGTAAAGATCAGCTCGCACATGCAAGAAGTGGTGAGACTGAGGCGGAACGGAAGCATTTTAATGATGGTAATCGCCACAGAACCATGCTGCTTTTTGCTACAGATAACTTGTGTACTCAACACAGTGTGGATAATTCAATAGACAATAGACAACAGACAATAGGTGCAGGAGGAGGCCATTCGGCCCTTTGAGCCAGCACCACCATTCAATGTGATCATGGCTGATCATTCTCAATCAGTACCCCGTTCCTGCCTTCTCCCCATACCCCCTGACTCCGCTATCCTTAAGAGCTCTATCCAGCTCTCTCTTGAATGCATTCAGAGAATTGGCCTCCACTGCCTTCTGAGGCAGAGAATTCCACAGATTCACAACTCTCTGACTGAAAACGTTTTTCCTCATCTCCATTCTAAATGGCCTTCCCCTTATTCTTAAACTGTGGCCCCTTATTCTGGACTCCCCCAACATCGGGAACATGTTTCCTGCCTCTAAC
>NW_027603070.1:0-22043 GCF_053455715.1 Rhinoraja longicauda
ACCTGCGTGGGTTTTCTCCGAGATCTTCGGTTTCCTCCCACACTCCAAAGACGTACAGGTATGTAGGTTAATTGGCTGGGTAAATGTTTTTTTTTAAAAAATGTCCCTAGTGGGTGTAGGATAATGTTAATGTACGGGGATCACTGGGCGGCACGGACTTCGAGGGCCGAAAAGGTCTGTTTCCGGCTGTATATATATGATATGATATGAAAGGAATCCTCAGAGCAGGAAACAAGAATTAAGGCTGTCAACATCAGACGTCCATCAGCAGGTTTGACGATGGTTTGGCAGAGGCTTCAAGAAACTTATGGTCCACCTGAGCATGCCCTCTTTACCAAGCTTGAGAACTTTCCCAGGATCACCATCAGAGAGCCATACAAGCTACGTGAGATCGGGACCTGCTGCCAGAAAACGAAGTGGCAAAGTTCGATGGGTATCTACCCGGTCTGTCTTACCTTGACACCTCCAGGGGAGTTGCACCGATCGTTGAGAAGCTTCCTTAAAACATCCAGGAAAGTTGAACCACCTAAGTCTAAGTATAAACTCCAGCACAACATCCCCCCCCCCCACTTGGAGAGTTTGCCGACTTTATCCGCTTGGAGGCAAAAATCAGAACGGACCCCAGCTTTAATCTCTGCTTCCCCAATCCAGCAATTGTCAAAAGAGAGAAAATAGAGAGACATGGTAAAACTCTCATCTCTGTCCACATGACACAAGCATCTCCAACAATTCCCGAGACACAGAAATGCCGTGACAAAGCCAAGCTGTGTCCCATTCATGCTAAAATTCATCCACTAAAGAAGTGCAGAGCCTTCAGAGAAAAGAGCCTGGAAGACCGCAAACACTTCCTGAAGGAACATTCCATTTGTTTCCGCTGATGCTCCTCCACAAGTCATTTCGCCAAGAACTGTAAAGCAGAAGTGAAATGTACTGAGTGCAACAGTGACAGACACCTCTCTGCTCTACATCCAGGCCCAGTCCCCCTGGAACTCCAAGCCATCTCCCCCCGCACCTGAGCATGGCGGGGAGGAAGAGGTAGCAGCAAACCAGGAGATCATCTCCAGATGCACTGAGGTGTGCGGTTTAGGGGTCAGCGCGGGAGCATGTGCTCAGATATGTCTCATCTCAGTCTATCCAGAAGGACGTCGTCAAGAGGCACGCAGGATGTACGCATTCTTAGATGAACAGAGCAACGGCTCTCTCGCAAAATCTGAGTTCTTCAATATCTTTGACATCAAAGGAAACCTTGAGCCATATACGCTGCGGCATGCGCTGGGCTCAAACAGACTGCAGGTAGAAGAGCTTCCGGTTACATGGTGGAGTCTGTTAATGAGAAGACATTGCTCCCTCTTCCTCCGCTCCTAGAATGCAATCAAGTGCCGTGATCCCCACTCCAAATGCTGCGCGTCACCACAGCAATCTCAGACGCATTGCCAATGAGATTCCTCCACTGGATCCAAACGCCAAAATACTGCTCCTATTGGGAAGAGATATTCTTCAGGTGCATAATGTGAGGAAGCAAATTAGCGGTCCCAACAATGCCCCATTCGCCCAGAAGCTGGATCTGGGATGGGTAGTTGTTGGTGATGTATGTCTTGGTGGAGCACATAGACCTACCCAAGTGGACACCTACAAAACCTGCATTCAGGGAAAGGGTCGACAAGCCATGTTACAGTGAAGGAGACGTTCACCTATTCACCTCTTTGTGAGGATGATCCAGAGTTGATGTCCATGGCCGGTCTACAGGAGACTACATGTGGACAGAACCTGGGGCAGTCAGTCTTGCGTCCTACCAAGATAACTCAAATTGCTGGATCACACCTCTGCCGTTTCAGTCAGTCAGGCAGCGTTTGCCCAATAATCGAGAGTACGCTAACAACAGACTCACCTCTCTCCGTCGGACTTTGGACAAACACACAGATGAAGACACACTACTTGGAGTTCATGGACAAAATGCTCAGCAGTCAGAACGCAGAGGTACCCCCACCACTCAGAGTTGAACAAGAGTGTTGGTATCTTCCCTCATTCGGAGTCTACCATCCCAGAAAGCAAGATCAAATTCGTGTGGTGCTTGACTCCAGTGTGAGGGGGTTTAGTTGAATAACGTGCTGAACAAAGGGCCTGATATCAACAATAGCAAACAGTGCAGCATGTCATTTTCGACTGCACTGTACTCCGTCCCCCTGGTGGAGGGGTAGACCTCACGGCCCTTGACAACAGCACATTGCACTGGCTACAGCGCCTGGAAGGCGTTGCATAATTTCTGCTGCCTCAAACGCAAGAAGGCATAGAGAGAGAGATAGAGTGGCAGAGAGAGTGGCAGAGAGAGAGAGAGAGAGAGAGAGAGAGAGAGAGAGAGAGAGAGAGAGAGAAAAAAAAGAGAGAAAAAAAAAGAGAGAAAAAAAAAGAGAGAAAAAAAAAGAGAGAAAAAAAAAGAGAGAGAGAGCTGTAAGGGCAGATGGACCTCCAGTGTGCCAGTGGGTAAAATGGGTGGCTAATTGGAAGCAGGAGTGGTAGAGTGACGAAGGTGGGTGATGTTTCAGGAGAGGCCCATAGAAACAGGAACAAATGTTGGAGACACGCAGGTCGATCAATGAGCGAGAGAGAGAGAGAAAGCAGCACAGCAGGTCACAGCTAGCAGATATCGGAAAATTGAGCGAAGTTGCAATTGGATCGTACACCACCTCGATTGGCCATGGCGACCTGTTTTTTTATGTTTTTGTTCACTCTGTATGGCAGTGGGAATTAGAAAGGGGAATGGGACAGCGAGGTGAAATTACATACATCCCATGAATATGTTGTTTTCACACGTGGCAAATCACAGTGAAATTATTTGGTTGCATACCCAAGGTAGGCAAATAGTCGACACATAAAGGGCGCCGACAGAGGTGCAAAGTATCCCGCGCCAGATCCTTCATTGCCCCCCCCCCCTCCACTCTATCACTCAAAACCGGCCGATCCCCCACGACGGGTCTCCATCGTTATCCCCCACCCATTCATGGCGGTCCCCCACGCAGGGCCTTCCTGTACAATGGCCTCCTCAAGCAAATTTGCTCATTACTCGTACTCTTGCATCAACGTAACATGAAAGATTAGCCCTTGGCGTCTCCGAGTCTCTTAAACCCCTCCTGCGTCTCCTGCGCTCACAGCTTCTGCCGCAAGTTAATGATTTTTTAAAATGAAGACGGAGCCATCCTTTGAACTGCATTTGCTGCTTCCCCTCCTTTACCTGAACTTGCAGCTTTTTCTAGTTGTTCATCTCACGCAGTTACCAAGGTAGAAAACGGAACTCAGACGACGGTGAGCAACATTGCCGTAAATCGTTGTTGCTTGAATTGGAACGTTGTTAAGATCACTGGGTGATGGTGAGGGCGGAACTGTGGTAACGCTGTTTGCATCTCATGCGGTTGTAGTGGGTTAGCGAGAAAGGCCTGGGTGGGGTGGACAAAGCGCACAAGGGAATCACCGAGAGACAGAATGTGGAAAGTGCGGCGAGGCGGAGACTTGGCTAGCTTTTAGTTTTTAGTTTTAGGTTTGAGATTCAGCGCGGAAACAGGCTCTTCGTTCCACCGAGTCAGCGCCGACCAGCGATCCCTGCACATTAACACTATCCTACACATACTGGGAGCAATTTACATTAATACCGTATACAACCCCAAGCCAATTAACCTGCAAGTCTCTGCGTCCTTGTAGTGTGGGAGGGAAACGAAGATATCGGAGAAAGCCCACGCGGTCACAGGGTGAACGTTCAAACTCCGTACAGACAAGCACCCGTAGTCGGGATCTGATCCCCTTATCTGGTGCTACAAGCGCTGTAAGGCAGCAACGCTACCGCTGAACCACAATGCAGTCGACGCATTGAGTACCGTTGCAATTGGAGGCAAAAACTAAATTTTCAAGAGAGAGTTATATTTAGCTCTTGTGGAATCAAAGGATATGGGGAAAAAGCAGGAACGGGGTACTGATTTTGGATGATCACCCATGATCATATTGAATGACGGTGGTTGCTTGAACGCCCGAATGGCCGACTCCTGCACCTATTTTCTAAGTTTCTATGTTGTGCATGATATGGCAAGTGAAAGTTGAGAACGAAAGAACTCTGTCTCTCTTTGCTTTCGAGGGAGGAGGAGCGAGGGCAGGAGTCCAGAAATGGATGAAATGCAAGAAATAATGCAGGTATCAATATTGTGTATGGAAGTGTGTGTTTCTGCCATGTGGTGATGACTAATGACAAATGAATTGCACGGTGATCTGATTGAACAAAGAATGCCACAAATTCCTTGGAGAAATAGTTAAAAGGGGCAACAAATGGAAACGAGGTTGAGAATATTGGCATGAACCTTTGCTTCGCGTGGAAAGGTGTTTGCACCCCCGGATAGCGGTGAGGGAGAAAGTGTATGATAATTTTAGTACACCGCGCCAGAACCAGCTCTCTAAAGCGCTCACCATTCACAATTATGTTACCTATCAGTCACCACTGTGAGGGTGGCGCGGTGGCGCAGCGGTGGGGTTTCTGCCTCACACCGCTTATAGCGCCAGATGCTGGTATCGATCCTGATCAAGAGTGCTGTTTGTACGCAGTTTCTGTAGGTTCTCCCCGTGACCGCTTGGGTTTCTTCCAAGATCTTCGATTTATGTGTCGAGTTAATTGGCTTGGCAAAATTGGCTTGGGATAATTGTACATTATAGGATAGTGGTAATGTGTGTGGATCGCTGGTTGGCGTGGACTCACTGAAACATAGAAAAATAGGTACAGGAGTAGGCCTTTCGGTCCATCGAGCCAGCACCGCCATGCAGTATGATCATGGCTGATCATCTAAAATCAGTACGCCGTTCCTGGTTTTTCCCCATACCGCCTGATTCCTTTCGCCGTAAGAGATAAATCTAACTCTCCAGTGAATTGGCCTCCACTGCCTTCGGTGGCAGGGAATTCCACAGCTTCACAATTCTCTGGGTGAAAAAGCTTTTCCTCATCTGAGTCTTAAATGGCCGACCGCTTATTCGTAAACTGTGACCCCTGTTTCTGGACTCCGCCAACATCGTGAACATGTTTCCTGCAGCTAGCCTTTCCAATCCTTTAAGAATTTTATATTTTTGTCTAAGACCCCCTCTCCTCCTTCTAAATTCCAGTGAACACACATCCAGTCGCTCCATTCTTTCCTCATGTGTCAGTCCCGCCATCCCTGGAATGAACCTGGCGAACCTACGCTGCACTCCCACAATATCAATAATGTTCTTCCTCAAATTGGAAGACCAAAATTGCACTCCAGGTGCGGACTCGGTGGGCCGAAAGACCTGTTTTCCTGCTGCGTTCTTAAAATAAAATAAAAATTAAAACCACCAGCAGCCACAGCTGGAGTATTGTGTACAGTTCTGGTCACCACAATATAGATAGGATGTGATAGCTTTGGAGAGGGTGCAGAGGAGATTCACCAGGATGCTGCCAGGGATGAAGGGCCTCGGCTATGAGGAGAGACTGGGCAGACTGGAGTTGTTTTCCCTGGAGCAGAGAAGGCTGAGAGGGGACATGATCGAGGTGTACAAGATCATGAGGGGCATGGATAAGGTAGATGGCGGGGAACTTCTTCCACTGGCGAAGTCAACAACGAGGGGACATAGATACAGGGTAAGGGGAGGGAGGTTTCGGGGGGATGTGAGAAAGAGCTTTTTCACCCAGAGGGTGGTTGGAGTCTGGAACTCACTGCCTGTGGTGGTGGTGGAGGCGGGAACACTCACAACGTTTAAGAGGCATTTGGATGGGCACTTGAAATGCTACAACATTCAGGGCTACGGTCCAAATGCGGGAAAATGGGATTAAAATTAGACTGTGTTTAGTAACGGGCGGCGCGGACACGATGGGCCGAAGGGCCTCTTTCTGTGCTGTAGGACTCTATGACACCAGAGAACGGAGCACGGGTTAACCAGTTCTCGAGATTCTTCGCATTCGCAGAAAAATTCACGGAGCATCAATAATCTCATTCCATATTTCGTCAAAGTGAAAGTCTCTGTTTCCATTAAAACCGGTTTCCATAAAGAATGAGTGGCTCTGAATCTATCTGCTGATTCGGTAAACCACGGAGCACTGCTTGATAAGCCTTCTCAATTTCCTATTTTTGTAATACTGGGCTGTATTAACCCACCCCTTTGAATTTTACTCGCAGTGATACAAGTTTCCACTGATACTGTGGATGTTCCTAAACACAAACGACGTCATGTGTGTGGAAGGCCTTTTTTGTAGTGTTTTTGTTATACACAGAAAAAAAAGTTGTTGGCTAGGAAGGTGTTAATGTTCCTTGACTGGAATTAATATCAGTCACGCTGGCTGGTAATTGCGCCATTGGGGACATCTTCCTTTCTAATAATAAGGGATTTATTCGTGGCGTTATTCCATAGTGTTGATGAGAGCAACACTTGCGGCTTCAATCGATTCCAGCGGCTACGCCGACATGGAGCCAACGAGGAGTTTCAACGAAATTCGTTTTTATCTGTTCCTTCTGAAAGCACAACAGATATATTACCCGCTGCTCGCCGTCGTTGCTGTCTCCGGTATGTATTTTGATGCAGAAATTCTTTCTTCATATCGTGCTTCAATATAAGGATGCCGTCGTTTTGTAAACTAGGAATTCAAACTGATATCGGACTCTTTTGCTCAGGTGTGTATTGTTTCTTTTTCAATCTCACGTGTAGATTATTACAGTCACACATTCATTGTTCTGAGATCCCGAAAGGCGCAAGATGAAATAAATCACATCTCCCAAACAGTGGAGTGCTCTCAATATTGACAACTCCGCATGTGTACAGCACAGAAAAAGCTACATGCAGTATATTTGTTGGGGTAGACAAAATTGATTGTCCCTTCAAAACCTGGTCCTGACAAGTGGGCCTTACAATGGCGCAGCTACGAGAGTTTAGCTTAGTTTAGAGACACAGCGTGGAAACAGGCACTTCGGCCCAACGAGCGCAATCACCACCGATCCCCGCAGAACAGCAGACTAGTTTCTCTCCTCCCCGACGCTGCCTCACTTGCAGCTTGCAACCACTCTTTCACTTTCCCCTTTATGTTTTTTACAGCACCTGCAGTTTATTCTTGCTGCCAGAGCGGACCAATGCTTGACAATACCAGGGTTCGTCCCAAGAAAACCGCTGCTACTAGTGCAGAGGGATAGAAACATAGAAACACAGAAGGTAGGTGCAGGCGGGGGCCATTCGGCCCTTCGAGCCGGCACCGCCATTCATTGTGATCATGGCTGATCATCCACAATCGGTGATCCGTACCTGCCTTCTCCCCTTATCCCTGGATTCCGCTGGCCCCGAAAGCTCTATCTAACTCTCTTTTAAATTCAGGTAGGTTGTAAACCAAACTTGTTTGCTTGCTGAACTGACCTAAAAAAATAACATTAAGATATTTATCGATCATAAGAGCAGGGTTAAGCCATTTGGTCCAAATCCCGCTCATCTCCTTTCTAAAGGTACGTCCTTTTATTCTGAGGCGGTGTCCTCTGGTCCTAGTAGAAACACCCTCTCCGCATCCACTTTATCCAGGCCATTCACTGTTAGGTATGTTGAGAAAAAGGACGTACCCTATCACAATGATTGATCCACTGCCTCAAGTCTTCAACCCAGGATCAAACCTGATTCTGGGGTCACTGTCGGAATTAAAGGACGTTCTTTGAGGAAGGAGATGAGGAGGAATTTCTTTAGTCAGAGGGTGGTGAATCTGTGGAATTCTTTGCCACAGAAGGCTGCGGAGGCCAAGTCAGTGGATATATTTAAGGTAGAGAGAGGTAGATTCTTGATTGGTACGGGTGTCTGGGGTTATGGGGAGAAAGCAGGAGAATGGGGTTAGGAGGGAGAGATAGATCAGCCATGATTGAACGGTGGAGTAGACTTGATGGGCCGAATGGCCTAATTCTACTCCTATTCCTTATTAACACTAACCTCCACACACCAGGGAAAATTTACAGTTTCCCATGCCAATTTACCCACAAACCGGTCTTTGGAGTGTAGGAGGAAATCTAGGATCTCGGAAAAAGCCACGCGGCCATGGATAGAACGAACAAACTCGATACATCCTGCACCCAGAGTCGGGATCTAACCCAGATCCCCGGCGCTGCAAGCGCTGGAAGGCAGCAACTCTACCGGAGCGCCGCTGCGCCACCGTGTGGCCCAAACTTTTCTTCCGTCATTCAGCCACAAACGCTATGTTATATCCTTTATCGGTTCCTCTGACCGTTCCCCATCCGGTGACTGCGGCTTGGAGTGGGATGAGGCCGCCGGAGTAATCGACGGTCGATTTGATAAATTTGTTTCATCAAATGTACAATCTATTACAACTGCCTGTAGATAGACACAAAAGCTGGAGTAAATCAGCGGAACAGGCTGCGTGTCTGGATAGAAGGAATAGGTGACGTTTCGGGATGAGACCCTTCTTCAGATATCTTCGGGTCTGAAGAAGGATCTTGACCCGAACGTCACCCATTCATTCTCTCTAAAAATGCTGCCTGTCGCGCGAAATTACTCCAGATTTTTGTGTCTATCTTCGGTTTAAACCAGCATCTGCAGTTCCTTCTTACACAGCTACCAGTAGTTGGCGCGGTACCCGACTTTACTTTTGATTCAGATATCAGAGATACAGCGCGGAAACAGGCCTTTCTGCCCAACGAGTCCACATCGACCAGCGATACCCGCCCACTAACACTATCCTACATACTTTGGACAATTTACAATTTTACCAAAGCCACTTAATCTACAAACCTGTAGGTCTTTGGACGTGTGGGAAGAAACCGGAGCACCCGGAGACCCACCCGGTGACAGGGATAACATACAAACTCCGTGTAAACAGCACCGGCATCGGAATCGAACTCGGGTCTCAGGCGCTGTAACGCACCAACTCTACCGCTGCGCCACTGTACCACCCTACTTGACACGGTGGTTTCGTTTCGTTTCGTTGCGTTTTGTTTTGTTTTGTTTTGTTTAGTTTAGTTTAGTTTAGTTTAGTTTAGTTTAGTTTAGTTTAGTTTAGTTTAGTTTAGTTTAGTTTAGTTTAGTTTAGTTTAGTTTAGTTTAGTTTCTTGACACAGAATGTGAACAGCACTCTTGGCCCAGCGCGACCCTGTTATGTAGGTGATGGTCTTTGGTTTCCTCCGTGTGCTCTGAGTTCGTCCCATATCCTGAAGACGCGCTGGTTTGTAAGTTAATCTTTCCCGTGTAAATTGTTCAGAGTCTAAAGTGTGAAGGAGAAAGTGGGATAGAACTTGTGAGAACGTGGTCTTCAGGAAGTGGTGGTCCGAAGGTTCTGTTCTCTCCCACGCCGCCTGTTTACATTTGTTCGACGTTATCGCACTTTCGCATCCACTCCTGCACACAGATACAATTTGCAGATGCCCATTAACCCGCATTCCCTCACGTCTTTGGAATGTGGGAGGAACCGGATCACCCTTTGAAAAGCCACTCGGTCATAGGGAGAACATGCAAACTCAACACAAGCAGCACCAGAGATCAGGATCGAAATCGAGTCTGAACTGTAACTTCATTCTTGCGACATTCATTATTCACAACCGATTGAACAAACATTAAAGGAATCCCCCACCTCACACCGAGTCGTGCTCTGACCACACCCACAATGTTTCTACTCTTTACACGAATATGAAAGCAATGCAGTTGTGTCGTTCACAGAGTGGTTGGGTTTCTCCAGCGATTTATGCTACAAACTGACCGTTGGCACATTGGCGCAGCGGTGTAGTCAAAGCTCCTGACGGTGTGTGCTGTCTGGATGGAATTTGTATGTTCTCGAAGTGAATGGGTGGGTTTTCCTCGGGTGCTCCGGTTTCCTCCCACACTCCAAAGACGTGGAGGTTTGTCGTTCAATTTGCTTCGGTTAACAATGTAAATTGTCTCCAGTATTTATGAGAGTGTATGTGTTCGCTGGACGGTGCGAACTCGGTGGGCCGAATGGCCTGCCTCCACGCTGTATCTCTAAACTAAATTATATTAAACTAAACTAAACTAAACTAAACTCTAAACTAAACTAAACTGAACAATTTCACCTTCTATTGGATACGGTCGTGCCTTTTGGAAGAGAACATTATATTTCCTCTTCGAGGAGTAACTCTTTTCTCGGAGCAATGTTAAAAGTTTGTTTATTTTCCTTCCTCATAGTTAACACTGTCACGATTGTCATCCTCTCCCGGGGAAAGTGCGGTCTCTCCAGGTGTGTAACTCGCTACCTGGTAGCCATGGCGGCGGCTGATTTCCTGGTTATCATCCTGGATTTGATACTGCGGCAGATCCCCATAGCTTTTGCTGTGCATTTCCTTCCTATGCTCGATCTCCCTATTTGTAATATCCATGCCGCGCTGCTGCACACCGCCACGGACTGTTCCATCTGGTTCACCGTCACCTTCACCTTTGATCGATTTGTCACCATTAATTGCCAGAAGCTGAAAGGCAAATATTGTACAGAGAGAACGGCGGCTGTTGTCCTGGGAACAGTTACCGTGCTGAGCTGTTTGAAGAACAGCAGTTGGTACTTTACATTAACTGAGCAATATGCCTATGTAAATTTCCCCTGGTTTTGTGTTATATATCTCCGGTTTGTGGAATCACCGATCTGGGCGTCAGTCGAACTTCTCCATTATTTCCTCAGCCCCGGCCTGCCATTCGCCCTGATCCTGTTGCTTAACGTTTTTACCGTCAGGCACATTGTGGCAGCGATCAGAGCCCGCAGAAGGCTCCGGGCACACAGGGGCGGGGGGAGCCCCATTGACCCGGAAGTGGTCAGCAGAAGGAAATCCATTATTTTACTCTTTGTCATCTCGTGGAATTTCATCCTGCTCTGGGCGGTGTTTCTCGTGTACACCATATGGTTCAGACTGTGGTGGTTGGGCTTTCAGTCCGTAATTTTACCAGTGTTTGTACAGGAAATAGGATTCATGCTGCAGCTGCTCAGCTGCTGTACAAACACTGCTATATACACCGCGACCCAGACAAAGTTCAGAGAACAGCTGAAGATTCTGTTGAAATATCCTTTTGTACTAATTGCGGAATTCAATAAAAAATGATGTGCTCTGGATGGATTTCTTTGGTGTTGGTAACAGAGAAAATACAGGCAGCACGAGAAATCGAGTTGGAAATGCAAGTCGTAGATACCTAGAGTCATGGACCTACACATAACAAGATTAAATAGCTCTCCCCCTTCTCTTTCCCCTCCTCTCTCTCTCCCCCTCTCTCTCCCCCTCCTCTCTCTCCCCCTCCTCTCTCTTCCCCTCCTCTCTCCCTCCCTCCCTCCCTCACTCCATCCCTCCCTCCCTCCCTCTCTCTCCCAAACAAAAAACTATGAGCTTTAATTTATAAAATATCTTTTAATAGCAAGAGGTGGATAGCCATCATGCCCCATCTACACTAGTCCCACCCGCCCACACCGTCCAACATGCCCCATCTACACTAGTCCCACCTGCCCACACTGACCAACATGCCCCATCTACACTAGTCCCACCTGCCCACACCGCCCAACATGCCCCATCTACACTAGTCCCACCTGCCCACACCGCCCAACATGCCCCATCTACACTAGTCCCACCTGCCCACACCGACCAACATGCCCCATCTACACTAGTCCCTCCTTCCAACACCGGCCAACATGCCCCATCTACATTAGTCCCACCTGCCCACACAGACCAACATGCCCCATCTACACTAGTCCCACCTGCCCACACCGACCAACATGCCCCATCTACACTAGTCCCACCTGCCCACACCGACCAACATGCCCCATCTACACTAGTCCAACCTTCCCACACTGGCCAACATGCCCCATCTACACTAGTCCCACCTGCCCACACAGACCAACATGCCCCATCTACACTAGTCCCACCCGCCCACACAGACCAACATGTGCTAGGAGGATGCTAGGAGGCTGCAGAGTGACTTGGATAGATTAGGCGAGTGGGCAAATGCATGGCAGATGCAATATAATGTGGGTAAATGTGATCTTATCCACTTTGGCGGCAAGAACAGGAAAGCAGAGTATTACCTGAATGGTGACCGATTGGGAGAAAGGGAGATGCAACGTGACCTGGATGTCATGGTGCACCAGTCATTGAAAGCAAGTGTGCAGGTGCAGCAGGCAGTGAAGAAAGCGAATGGTATGTTGGCATTCATAGCAAGAGGATTTGAGTATAGGAGCAGGGAGGTTCTGCTGCACTTGTACAAGGCTTTGGTGAGACCGCACCTGGAGTATTGTGTGTAGTTTTGGTCTCCTAACCTGAGGAAAGACTTTCTTGCCTTAGAGGCAGTACAGAGAAGGTTCACCAGATTGATCCCTGGGATGGTGGGACTTTCATATGAGGAAAGACTGGATAGACTGGGCTTATACTCGCTGGAATTTAGAAGACTGAGGGGGGATCTTATAGAAACATATAAAAATTTTAAGGGGTTGGAGAGGCTAGATGCGGGAAGATTGTTCCCGATGTTGGGGGAGTCCAGAACCAGGGGTCACAGCTTAAGGATAAGGGGGAAGTCTTTTAGGACCGAGATGAGAAAACATTTCTTCACACAGAGAGTGGTGAATCTGTGGAATTATCTGCCACAGAAGGTAGTTGAGGCCAGTTCATTGGCTATATTTAAGAGTTAGATGTGGCCCTTTTTGCTAAAGGGATCAGGGGGTATGGAGAGAAGTCAGGTACAGGCTACTGAGCTGGATGATCAGCTATGATCATATTGAATGGCGGTGCAGGCTCGAAGGGCCGAATGGCCTACTCCTGCACCTATTTTCTATGTTTCTAACATGCCCCATCTACACGAGTCCCACCTGCCCACACCGCATAACATGCCCCATCTACACTAGTCCCACCTGCCCACACCGCCCAACATGCCCCATCTACACTAGTCCCACCTGCCCACACCGTCCATCATGCCCCATCTACACTAGTCCCACCTGCCCACACCTTCCAACATGCCCCATCTACACAAGTCCCACCTGCCCACACCGGCCAACATGCCCCATCTACACTAGTCCCACCTTCCCACACCGGCCAACATGCCCCATCTACACTAGTCCCACCTGCCCACACAGACCAACATGCCCCATCTACACTAGTCCCACCTGCCCACACCGACCAACATGCTCCATCTACACTAGTCCCACCTGCCCACACCGACCATCATGCCCCTTCTACACTAGTCCCACCTGCCCATACCGACCAACATGCCCCATCTACACTAGTCCCACCTGCCCACACCGACCAACATGCCCCATCTACACTAGTCCCACCTGCCCACACCGGCCTACATGCCCCATCTACACTAGTCCCAACCGCCCACACAGACCAAAATGACCCATCTACACTAGTCCCACCTGCCCACACCAGCCATCATGCCCCATCTACACTAGTCCCACCCGCCCACACAGACCAACATGCCACCTACACTAGTCCCACCTTCCCACACCGGCCAACATGCCCCATCTACACTAGTCCCACATGCCCACACCGACCAACATGCCCCATCTACACTAGTCCCACCTGCCCACACCGACCAACATGCCCCATCTACACTAGTCCCAATTGCCCATACCGACCAGCATGCCCCATCTACACTAGTCCCACCTGCCCACACCGACCAACATGCCCCATCTACACTAGTCCCACCTGCCCACACCAGCCTACATGCCCCATCTACACTCGTCCCAACCGCCCACACAGACCAACATGCCCCATCTACACTAGTCCCACCTTCCCACACCGGCCAACATGCCCCATCTACACTAGTCCCACCTGCCCACACAGACCAACAATCCCCATCTACACTAGTCCCACCTGCCCACACCGACCAAGATGCCCCATCTACACTAGTCCCACCTGCCCACACCGACCAACATGCTCCATCTACACTAGTCCCACCTGCCCACACCGACCAACATGCCCCATCTACACTAGTCCCACCTGCCCATACCGACTAACATGCCCCATCTACACTAGTCCCACCTGCCCACACCGACCAACATGCCCCATCTACACTAGTCCCACCTGCCCACACCGGCCTACATGCCTCATCTACACTAGTCCCAACCGCCCACACAGACCAAAATGCCCCATCTACACTAGTCCCACCTGCCCACACCAGCCATCATGCCCCATCTACACTAGTCCCACCCGCCCACACAGACCAACATGCCACCTACACTAGTCCCACCTGCCCACACCGGCCAACATGCCCAATCTACACTAGTCCCACATGCCCACACCGACCAACATGCCCCATCTACACTAGTCCCACCTGCCCACACCGACCAACGTGCCCCATCTACACTAGTCCCACCTGCCCACACCGACCAACATGCCCCATCTACACTAGTCCCACCCGCCCACACAGACCAACATGACCCATCTACACTAGTCCCACCTGCCCACACCGACCAACATGGCCCATCTACACTAGTCCCACCTGCCCACACCGACCAACATGCCCAATCTACACTAGTCCCACCCGCCCACACAGACCAACATGCCACATGTACACTAGTCCCACCTGCCCACACCGGCCAACATGCCCCATCTACACTAGTCCCACCTGCCCACACCGGCCAACATGCCCCATCTACACTAGTCCCACCTGCCCACACCGGCCAACATGCCTGTTTATAATTTAAAGCTCGTAGCTTATTGATAAATTTATAAATTAAAGCTTGTAGCATTTTGAGTTTGTTTGTGTGTGTGTGAATCTCTCTCTCTCTCTCCTCTCTCTCCCATTCCCTCTCTCTCTCCCCCTCCTCTCTCTCCACCTCTTGCTATTAAAAGATATTTTATAAATGAAAGCTCGTAGCTTTTTGATAAATTTATAAATGAAAGCTCGTAGCTTTTTGATAAATTTATTTTATTTGATAAATTCCACTGGAATTCTCTGCCAGTGGAACTCTCTGCCACAGAAGGTAGTTGAGGCCAGTTCATTGGCTATATTTAAGAGGGAGTTAGATGTGGCCCTTGTGGCTAAAGGGATCAGGGGGTATTGAGAGAAGGCAGGTACAGGATACTGAGCTGGATGATCAGCCATGATCATATTGAATGGCAGTGCGTACAGGTTCGAAGGGCCGAATGGCCTACTCCTGCACCTATTTTCTATGTTTCTGTTTCTATAAATTAAAGCTCGTAGCTTTTTGAGTTTGTTTGTACGTGGGTGAATCTCTCTCTCTCTCCCTTTTTTTTCCATTTTCAAAGACTTTATTCAGCACATTCACATGATACATCACATCAAAACCACATTCAGGGGTTACAAGTCATCAAATAATCATTATAATACAATGTTGCCTTCATTATTTACAATGCTCTCAACCCCCCGCGGTGACCAGCGCCCACGGAAGGCCTCCAGAGTCCCCGTGGTCACCGCGTGTTCCCTCTCTAGGGTCACACGCGCACGGACGTAGGCCCGGAAAAGGGGAAGGCAGCCGACTCTGGCAAGACCATCGACCGCCCGCTGCCTGGACCCGCCAATGGCCAACTTGGCCAGGCCCAAGAGCAAACCGACAGGGAGGTCCCACCCCCCAGAAAGACCCTCCCCACCCCCTGCCTTGTGTCCAAACACTAGAATCGTAGGACTAAAGTGTAACCAGAACTTGAGGAACAACCCCTTCAGATATTGGTACAGGGGCAGTAACCTCTCACATTCCATATAGACATGGAACACGGTCTCTTCGTCACCGCAGAAAATACAGGCGGTCGGCGAGCCCGTGAACCGGCTCAACAGTTTATTACACACCACCGCTCTGTGCAGCACTCTCCACCCCAGGTCCCCGATGTAAAGGGGAACAACTCCCTTATAGAGAGCCCCCCACTGAGGACCGTCCCCGTCTTCAGGTGGTAACACAGACCGCCAAGATGTATCAGGGCGGTGTACGAAAACAAGGAGGTGTAGAATGTGCAGGAGCATTCTGTACAGTGTGCGTCTCTTCGCATCACGAAACAGCACGCTGGGCATCTCGGAAAGGCGGCTCAAGTTGAGCGGAGCCGGCGCCCGGGAGAGATCCCGGAGCCTAGGCCCGATGAGCAAATCTGACGGAGCGAGGGTAAGCTCAGTCAGAACTACTCTAGGCACACGCCTCTCCTCGACACCCGCCATGACAGGGTGAGGACCAGCTGCTCCCGCAGCCACGACGTCCCCCTCCCTTTGTGGAGCAACACGTCGGCTGAAAACAACCAAATTCCTCACTCTAAGCACGTCCCGATAGAAACTAGGCAGACCCCGTAAGGCGGGTCGACTGATGCCCGCCACCGGCAGCCGCGAAACCCCCCGTAGGCAACAACCCCGACGAAAACAATACGTGGCCAGAGCGTGCCACCTGGGGGGGTTCTCCGTGTACATATACCTCCGCAGAGTCCTGAGACGGAGAGCCGCCACCTGGGTACGCACGCATACCAAGGACTGGCCGCCCTCCTCCAACGGGAGACTCAGGACTGCTGCGGTAACCCAATGCTTCCTATTTCCCCAGAAGAAGTCCACCAGCTTCTTCTGTAAAGTAGTTGTAAAGATGGAGGGTGGGACAAGAGTAGCCAGCCGGTACCACAACATGGAGCCCACCAGCTGGTTTATGACCAGCACCCTCCCCTGAAAGGAAAGGACTCCAAGCAGGCCTGACCAGCGTCCCAGCCGGGCGACGATTTTCATCTCCAGCTCCTGCCAGTTCGCCGGCCAGGCATCCTCAGTGGGACTCAGGTACACCCCCAGATAGAGGAGGTGCGTGGTGCTCCACGCATACATCGCCATCTCCTCCGGCAGGGAGTCTACCTGCCACTGACCCACTAATAGTCCAGAGCATTTACTCCAATTAATCCTGGCAGATGATGCAGCCGAGAAAGTCCTCTGGCAGTCACGCATCCTCCGCAGGTCACCAGGGTCAGTGAACGTAAGGAGCACATCATCGGCATAGGCTGAAAGAACCACTTCCACCCCCGGACCTGGTAGAGCCAGGCCTGTCAGCTTCCTCCGAAGAAGACACAGGAATGGCTCTACACAGACCGAGTACAACTGACCGGACATGGGGCACCCCTGACGAACCCCCCTCCCAAAATGAATGGGAGCCAACAACACCCCATTAACCTTCACAAGACACTCCGCTGCAGCGTACAAGAGCCGGACCCTGGCTACAAAATGCGGTCCAAATCCGAACGCTTGCAGCGTCCCGAGTAGGTAGTCGTGGTCTACCCTGTCAAAAGCCTTCTCCTGATCAAGAGACAGGAAGGCTACTGACTGACCAGTGCCCTGAGATAGATAGATCAGGTCCCTAACCAGGTGGATGTTATCCTGAATGGACCGACCAGGCACTGTATAGGACTGGTCAGGGTGAATCAGTTGAGACAGCACAGAGCCTAGGCGATTTGCCATCGCCCGTGCAAAGATTTTGTACTCTGTACAGAGAAGAGAGACCGGGCGCCAGTTCTTCAACAGGCGGAGTTCACCCTTCTTGGGCAGCAGGACAACGACTGCTCTGCGCCACGAGAGGGGCATCTCCCCGGTCGCCAGGCTCTCCCCCAGAACCTTCATATAATCATCCCCCAGGAAATCCCAGAAGGCTCTAACAAATTCTATCGTCAACCCATCCAGCCCAGGGGACTTGCCCCTCCTGAGCTGGTGCAGGGCACGTGTCAACTCCTCCAGTGATAAGGAGTCATCCAGAAGATCGGACACTTCCCTATCTACAGTCGGTAGACCCTCCCACAGGACCCGCTGAGCCTCCCCGCTGCAACCACCTGCGGAGAACAGGGTCCCATAAAAGGATCGGACTAAAGCACTGATCCTCTCTGGATCTGTGACAGAGGAGCCATCGTCTGCGAGCAGCTCTACGAGCTGTTTGCGGGCTCCCCCCCCCCTTCTCCAGAGAGAAAAAGAAAGGTGACGCTCGGTCCAAATCGTGCAGCATTTGGAGCCGCGACCTCACGTAAGCTCCTCGGGACCGCTCAAGCAGCAGGTTCCTCAAGGCTTCCTTCTTCCCCTGAAACTCTCCCCATTCACAGGAGTCCTCACCAATCCGACCCAGGCGAGACTCCGCCCCCGATAGCTCCCTCTCGAGCCTCTCAACCGCTGAGTCCCGCCTTCCGGTCGACCCCCACGTATATTCCTTACAAAAGAGGCGGATGTGAGCTTTCCCCACATCCCACCACTGCCTAAGTGAAGAAAAGCTCCCCTGCCTCTCTCTCCACTTCACCCAGCTCCGTCTGAATGACTCCCGGAAACACCGATCCTCCAGCAGCTTGTTATTGAAATGCCAGTAAGCAGACCCAGCCCGCGTGCGCCCCGGATTGAAGTCCACGCGCACCAGACAGTGGTCCGAGCACGGCACCAGCCGCATTGAGGCCGCTGAGACACGGGAGACAAACGCACCGGAGATATACATTCGATCAATGCGGGAACCGCCCCCCTCAGACCTCCGCGAGAATGCGTTTGAGTCAGGGTGGAGGTTCCGCCATGCATCCACTAGCTCAAAGGAATCAAGCAAGCCTCTCAGTTTCTTTGCTACAGCAGGGGCACACTGAGTACCAGAACGATCTCGCACCTCAAGTGTGCAGTTGAAATCTCCCCCCAGAAAGACACACTCTCCTCTTTCAATAGTGCTCAACAGAGCAGTCACCTCCTGAAGTAGGCAGGCCTGCATCGTGCCACTGCTGGGGGCATATACGTTAATAAAATGCAACGGCATGCCATCCAGACTCACAGCCAGATAGAGCAAACGACCTGGCACCACTTCCTGCACCTTCAGGATCTCTGGCTGAAAAGTCGGGGCCAACAGAAAAGCCACCCCGCTCGAGTTTGTGCTGAGGTGGCTCATGTAAACCCCCCCTTCCCACTCCAGTCGCCAGGTGGGTGCGTCACCGACAACAGTGTGCGTCTCTTGCAGAAAACACACCGCGTATTTCCCCTCTCTCAGGACTTGTAAATGCTGAAATCTGCGAAAGCTCGCTCTACTGCCATTTAAATTTAATGTAACTACTGTGAATTTGCAAACACGTTGGAATTATTTCCTCACATTGCTCTTGGTCACAGAACCATCCTCCTTGAGGAACCTTGAGAAATCCCCAAGCTGATGCCTCACAGACGCAGAAATATCACTATCCTTGGCGCCAAGGATGCTTTCAAGATCCTCAATAAATCCTGGCAGCTCTCCCCACCGCCTCCGCGCTGCTTCAACTTTAGTCTTGTGACTTTTAGATGTTTTGAGAAAGTCCTGAATCTCACAGATAAGGGTTGCGTTAAACACAGCCCTGAAGTCTGGGCGCTCCGCCAACCCACTCACACCTGGAGCAGCAGCCTCCTCTGCACATCGCTCAAGGCCAGTGTCAGAGTCTGTGGGACTACAGCTTGCTGAAAGCTCACTCACCCCACTGCACAGGCCGAGCCCATCGCTCTCCCCCTCCTCCGGCATGACACCACCCCCAGGATCAATGCCGAGGGAGGGTCCCGATGCCTCTGACAGCAACAAGCTGTCCGGTAAAAGGCTAGGCTCCTGCACTCTCCCATCACACCCCACTTCTGGGTCTGGGGAAGAAAAATCAGCAGGCACCCCCGGGGTCCCAGGTGTTCTTGGAGTCTCCCCTACTACCTCAACCGATGAGGCATCACTCCCCTCATCACTTCCACTGGTTCTAATACAGAGCTCAGAGTGGAACGTTTGATCTCCCGCTCCTCCCCCCTCAGGCTGACTCTGCTCATCCCCCATCCCAGGGAGCACATTTCCAGGGGAGTCAAACCCATCAACCGGCGTGCCATCACCCTCAGAAGGCCCCTGAAACAAGGGGACCTCCTCCGACCCAGCGGACACACTCCCAGGGGCATCAACCCCGCTACCCGATGAGATGACTTCCTCGGAAGGCCCCAGAGACGAGGGGGCCGCCACCAACCCAGAGGACACGGTTTCAGGGGAGGCGATCCCAGTAACTGATCTGGTAACACCTGCAGAAGGTCCCTGAACCAGAGGTTCATCCTCCGGCCCACAAGTCACCAGTCCGTGGTCACCGCTCTCGACAGGGGTGGAAGGTCTCGAAATATCCGTCCCCCTTAATTTGGGCCCACGCTCATGCTCTTCCTCGCTTTCCGACAGCCTTCTTTTTGTCCCGGTGGCTATGGGAGGTGCGGTGACCTCCATAGAGGAAGGGTCCTCCACCTCCGCACCACCCGCTGCCCCCTTTCTACTCCCATGTTTGCTCCCACCTGCCCCCTTCCGGTTCACCTCAGCTCCTTGCTGAGCCAAACCAGGTGCGCCCTGGACTTCACTGGGCCCACTGGGCAGGAGCCCATCTGCTGTTGATTGAATCCCTTGGAGGGGCTTATTCTTCTTCTTATCCTTATTCTTATTCTTCCCCTTCTGCGTCACCCAACCTCCCTCCCCCCCTTCACCCTTCCCCTGCGCCTTGCCATCTACCACCTCCACAGGTTCAGGGCATGGGGGGGGGGGCCCTCACTGCTCCGGGTCACCAAGGTAGTACTTGCAGCCTCTGATGGGTTGGCAGTGCCGTCCCGGGTTACCGAGACGGAGCCAGCAGCCCCAGCCGAGTCAGCAGTTCCACCCCGGCCCACCGAGGCTTGGAGGGCCGCCCCGGATGGGCCAGCACTGCATTCCTGGGCCCCTGCGTTAGAATTTCTCGCAGTGGCCCGGCTCCTGGGACACTCTCTACGGAGATGTCCAAACTCCTTGCACGCATGACACTGTGCCTCTCCCCAGCTCCAATACATGCGATTGGAGAGACCCTTATGCTCCACAGCGAAACTCCCCTCGGCACCCAACCCCACTTCCACCTTCATAAACACGCGCCTCTTGAAGCTCAGCACTCCTTTCTCATACGGGTCATTCCCGGGGTGCATGAGCCTAGTAAGCTTAGACCGCACCTCCCCAATCTTCATCAAGTGTGGAAGGATTTTTGCATCCCGGAGAAACGTGGGACAATTCCGTAGGAGAACCGATTTTACATTGGACACCCACGGTTCCACCTGTAGATGGACCCCCTCCACCGTGAGCCCCTTCTCCAACACTTGGGCCACATCCTTCCGGGACTTCAGTATCAACTGAACCTTCCCTCCTGCACTCTCGGAAGAGTCAATGACATCCCTCTTGAACAGATCATGCAAGCCCTTTGCAATTGCAGCCCTGCTCCACGTGAACCCGGTTTGAACCGAGATCCCGTAAATATCCCAGTCCAAGTCAACATGAGGCTCATCCACGAGTGGCCTCGAGGCCGCCGTCGAAGCCGCCACTGCGTAGCTCTGAACCTTAGGCCGAGCCCCCGCCTTCATGACAGTGGCACACCTCAGCTCCAGGGACAGCAGCACCTCAGCTCAAAAGCGATCCTCAGAGACAGTCACAGTCTGAATGAGCAGCAGAAGCAGTTTCCTCCAGCCAGAGAAAGGAAAGTCCCCAAGCTCACCTCCACAGTCCAGAGCAGCTTTTGGAAGGCTCTTCAAAGCCCTGACAGAAGCAAAAGATACCCTCTTCACATTAAGCCCAGGCAACTGCACTGTGCAAAACGGTATTGGGGCAGAGAGTCGGTGCTATAAATGTCAAAGACACCGAAATCATTCCTACCCACGATCTCCAGGCACTCTTGGTAATCCGCTAGCCACGGCTGCTCCCACCGCGGTGCAGAGGAACTCAGGAATTCCACACGAAATGGAGAAATCCTTAAACAAAGGAAAGTTTCCACAGTCCGACGTTTGGTCGAACTATGAAATCTCACTGCAACTGTTCCTCCTCCTTCGACAAGAACCTTGAAAGGTTGCTTCAAAACTTCTCAGTCGCCGGAGCAGAGAAAAACACGACCTCTCTCTCTCTCTCTCTCCCACTTTCTCTCTCTCTCCCACTTTCTCTCTCTCTCCCACTCTCTCTCTCTCTCTCTCTCTTCCCCCCCTCTCCCCCTCTCTCTCTCTCCCCCCCTCTCTCTCCCACTCTCTCTCTCTCTCTCCCTCTCTCTCTCCCTCTCTCTCTTTTCCCCCCTCTCCCCCCCCTCTCTCTCTCCCCCTCTCTATCCCTCTCTCTCTCTATCCCCCCTCTCTCTCTCTCCCTCTCT
>NW_027603071.1:0-22025 GCF_053455715.1 Rhinoraja longicauda
TCCCTCCTCCCTCTCTCTCTCCCTCCCTCCCTCCCTCCCTCCCTCCCTCACTCCCTCCCTCTCTCTCTCTCTCTCTCTCTCTCTCTCTCTCTCTCTCTCTCTCTCTCTCTCTCTCTCTCTCTCTCTCTCTCTCTTACATATTAAAAGATTTTAACAATTCATTTCTTGATGTGTTGAGTTTTGTGGGGGATGGAGAGAATGTGTGAGAGAGAGGGAGATCAGAGGGAAAAGGGGGGTGCAACGAGACCTGGGTGTCGTGGTACACCAGTCATTGAATGTAGGCATGCAGGTGCAGCAGGCAGTGAAGGAAGCGAATGGTATGTTGGCATTCATAGCGCGAGGATTTGAGTATAGGAGCAGGGAGGTTCTGCTGCAGTTGTACAGGGCCTTGGTGAGATTGGTGAAATTTTGGTCTCCTAATCTGAGGAAAGACATTCCAGCCTTAGAGGGAGTACAGAGAAGGTTCACCAGATTGATCCCTGGGATGGCAGGACTTTCATATGAAGAAAGACTGGATAGACTTGGCTTATACTCGCTGGAATTTAGAAGACTGAGGGGGGATCTTATAGAAACATAAAATTCTTAAGGGGTTGGACAGGCTAGATGCGGGAAGATTGTTCCCGATGTGGTGGAAGTTCAGAACCAGGGGTCACAGCTTAAGGATAAGGGGGAAGTCTTTTAGGACCGAGATGAGAAAACATTTCTTCACACAGAGAGTGGTGAGCCTGTGGAATTCTCTATAAACAGAAGGTAGTTGAGGCCAGTTCATTGGCTATATTTAAGAGGGAGTTAGAAGTGGCCCTTGTGGCTAAAGGGATCAGGGGGTATGGAGAGAAGGCAGGTAGAGGTTACTGAGCTGGATGATCAGCCATAATCATATTGAATGGCGGTGCAGGCTCGAAGGGCCGAATGGCCTCCTCCAGCACCTATTTTCTATGTTTCCCATTTTCTGTCTCCCTCCTTTCTTAAAAAGTGGAATAACATTAGCTACCGTCCAATCCACGGGAACTGCTCCTGAATATATAGAACATTGGAAAATGATCACCAATTCGTCCACGATTTCTTGAGCCACTTCCTTAAGTACCCTGTGATGTAGACCATCAGGCCCTGGGGATTTAACAGCCTTCAGTCCCATCAGTCTACCCAACACCATTTCCTGCCTAATGTGAATTTCCTTCAGTTCGTCCGTCACCCTAAGACCTCCGTCCACTAGTACATCTGGGAGATTGATTGTGTCTTCCTTAGTAAAGACAGATCCAATGTACCTGGTCAGCTTGTCTGCCATTTCCTTGTTTCCTTGATAAATTCGCCTGCTTCTGTCTTCAAGGGACCCACATTTATCTTACCATTTTTTAAACTCTTGACATACCTAAATAAGCTTTTACTATACACATTTACGTTCTTGGATATTAGGTTACCGCTAAACTGAAGCCTTGAAATCAGAGGAATTAAACATCAGCAGGTGTCCACATTGCTCAAAGATGCAAAAAGCATAACACATTGGTCATTTTTATAATAGGCCTTGATCATTGAAGTGTTTAGTTCAGTGTCTACGAGTGCCAGGTTTGCACTGCACGATGGGAGATTTTCTCGCTTGAACTACTTGATAAATAAGCACACAAATAAAGTCTGCGTGTGTGGCAGCTTTCTCTGTACCGCTGTGTAGACAGCCCAGACGGATGAGTTGGTCATTTACTCTCAGACCGACCTTGTTGTCTGGCCTGTGGGTTTGAATTCACATCTACCTGTCGACTGGTCTGAAGTAGTTCACTACAAAATAAACTGCGGATTGAACAGACCCACAGGTAGTGTTCACCGCCTGGAATTAATATTCCCACTGGGCGAAGGGAAGAGCACAGTTACTCAACTCCCCCTTTCTCAGATCTGAAGATACATTTTAATTTTCAGCGTTGTGTATTATTCTTTCAAATGTATGCCGGAGAGAGTTCATTACCATTTCTAACCTGTGTTAATTAAGAAGAAAATAACAAGTTAATGCATCTTCAGCTGCCGTGTTTACCAGCGTGGATCGAGCAGGAAAATAGAGTTAGTTCTCATTAAAGTTTAGATTAATTATGGATATTGAACTTGAGTCGACCCTTTAGAGTCGAACATTTGAATTAAAAAGAAGGGATTCTTTCAGAGGATCTGGGAAAAATGGATCGTTTATTTGAGCCATGACACCAACTAGATAAATGCCGAGCTAGATATTGGAAGATTGTGTTATATAGAACTAGATGGTATGTTTGTGCGAATATTGAAATATCTCTAGATAACCAATCATTGTTACTTTTTAATATTTTATTTAGTAAGTGTACCACACTGTCTTATGCATATGCATTTATTTATTTATTTATCTATCACCTTTATTTATTTATTCATTTTTGATGTTTTTCTTATTTTATTGTATTTATGTCGATGATGTACTGTTTTGTATATATCTCTGTGAAAAATCAATAAAATCTGATTGAAAAAAAGAAAGGATCCTTTATTTTACATCGTATCAAATGTAAAACATCGGGGTCAGATTTAATGTGATCATGTCACTGCTTATCCACACCCATCACTGACCACACTGATAATGTCACTGCTTATCCACACCCATCACTGACCACACTGATAATGTCACTGCTTATCCACACCCATCACTGACCACACTGATAATGTCACTGCTTATCCAGACCCATCACTGACCACACTGATAATGTCACTGCTTATCCAGACACATCACTGACCACACTGATAATGTCACTGCTTATCCACACCCATCACTGACCACACTGATAATGTCACTGCTTATCCAGACCCATCACGGACCACACTGATAATGTCACTGCTTATCCAGACCCATCACTGACCACACTTATAATGTCACTGCTTATCCAGAGAGAGAGAGCGAGGAATGTGGGAGAAAGAGGGGAGGAGTGTGGACGGAAAGGGAGGTGTGTGGGAGGTGAAAGGGGAGGAGTGGAAAGGAGGAGGATTGTGGGGAGAGAGAGCGGAGCGATGGGGAGAGGTGGAGGGGAGGGAGCAATGTGACGGGGAGAGAAGAAGTGGGCAAATATTGAGCGACGTGGGGAGAGCAGGAGGGGGAGAAATGGGGGGGAGGTCACTGCTGATCCAGACACATCATTGACCACGCTGATAATGTCACTGCTTATCCAGACCCATCACTGACCACACTGATAATGTCACTGCTTATCCAGACCCATCACTGACCACACTGATAATGTCACTGCTTATCCAGACCCATCACTGACCACACTGATAATGTCACTGCTTATCCGGAGAGAGAGAGAGAGAGAGAGAGAGTGAGGATTGTGGAGAGGAAGAGGGAAGGAGTGTGGAGAGTAAGGGAGGTGAGTGGGGAGAGAGGAAGGTGTGTGGGGAGAGAAAGGGGAGGAGTGGTGAGAAAGGAGGAGGGGTGTGGGAATGGAGGATGGGAAGAGAGGGGGTGTGGGGAGAGGAATTCAATACTGTGGGAAGAGAGAGAAGATAGGATGAATGTGGAGAGCGAGGGGGAGTGTGGTGGGAGAGAGGGGGAGTGTGGGTTAAATGACGGGGAGGAGTGTGGGGAAAGAGGTTTTAGGGGAGGGGAGGGAGGAGTGTGAGAGAGAGGGAGGAAGGATGGTATGGAAAGAGTGGAAGGATGGGGACAGGGAGGAGGGGAGAGAGAGGGATATGAGTGACTGGAGGGTGGTGGAGCATTGGGAGAGATAGAGGGGGTGTGGGGAGAGAGAGGGGGATGAGTATGGGCAGAGATGGGGGTGTGCGTGTGGAGAGAGATGGGGAGGAATGTGGGGAGAGAGAGAGACGGGGAGGAGTGTGGGGAGACAGAGGGGGAGGAGTAGTGAGTGTGTGGGGAGAAAGACGGAGTGTGGGGATGGAGAGTGAGAGGAGAGTGGGGAGAGAGGAGGTGCGGAGAGAGAGGGGGAGCAGTGTGGGGAGAGAGATTAGAGGAGTGTGGCAGGACAGAGAGGAGTGTTGGGAGATAGTGGGGAGGAGTGTGGAGAGAGGGGAGGAGGTGGGAAGTCAAAGGTTTGGAAAATTGGTGAGCAAGAGGGGGGATTAGTATGTGGGGAGAGTGAATGGCGGAGGGGGAGGGAGAGAGGCAGAGAGAGTGAGGAGTGTTGGTGGAGACGCATTGTGTGTTACTCTATCACTTGTATGCCGGAGAAAGTTATTTACTCATTTTAACCACTGCCTATTAAAATGAAAATAACAAATAAATATGTCTGCACCTGCCAACGCGGATAGAACAGCAAGATGCAGTGAGAGCTCATTGGAGATTAGATTAATTACTGATAATGTCACTGCTTATCCAGACCTATCACTGACCACACTGATAATGTCACTGCTTATCCAGACCCATCACTGACCGCACTGATAATGTCACTGCTTATCCAGACCTACCACTGACCTCACTGATAATGTCACTGCTTATCCAGACCCATCACTGACCACACTGATAATGTCACTGCTTATCCAGACCCATCACTGACCACACTGATAATGTCACTGCTTATCCAGACCCATCACTGACCACACTGATAATGTCACTGCTTATCCAGACCCATCACTGACCACACTGATAATGTCACTGCTTATCCAGACCCATCACTGACAACACTGATAATGTCACTGCTTATACGGACCCATCATTGACCACACTGATAATGTCACTGCTTATCCAGACCCATCACTGACCACACTGACGTCACACACAGGTATGTTCTTTGTATCATCCATTCCAAGGACATCTCACATACTGTAACAACCAGCTACCCAGTTCCATCGCATGCTGCTCAAATATATTTTCACCACCTTTGACAACATTTGCCCCGTCCTGATTGGTACGGACACCTCTGAACTCATTGGTGGTTTCACTTCCCATCTGCGTATGATTCTGAACACACTTACACTACAAATGATCACACAAATACAGAAAAATCAAGACTTAACTGCTCTTCCAAGTTCCAGTGCTCTCCTCAGTTGTACTTCAAATATCTGCAAGGCCTTTTTGTGTAGTTCTGGTCACCATATTATAGATATGATGTCCTGTTGCCAGAGACAGTGCGGAACAGATTCACCAGGATGTTATCTGGAATGGACAGCGTTAGTTTGAAGACATAATCAATTAGCTGGGCTTGGTTTTCTTGGAGCGCAGGAGGATGAGGGGTAATCTCATAGACGTGTTTTAGATCATGAAAGGAATAGATCGGGTAGATGCTCAGCTTCTCCTGCCCTGAGTAGGAGAATCGAGGTCCAGAGGACATACGTTTAAGTTGAAGGGAAAATGATTGAATAGGAATCTGAGGGGTAACCTTTTCACACAATGGGTGGTGGATGTATGGAACAAACTGCCTGAGGAGGTATTTGAGGCAGGGGCTATCCCAATATTTGTGAAACAGTTAGACAGGTTGGGTACATGAATAGGACAGGTTTGGTGGGATATGGACCAAATGCAGACAGGTGGAACTAATGTAGATGGGGCCTGTTTGCTGGTGTGGGCAAGTTGGGCCGAAGTGCCTGTTTCCACACCATATCACTCTATGACTCTATGAGTACAGGGCTGAACTACCTCCCCTGGCAGTTCGTTCCACACCCCCCCACCCTTTGTGTGAAAAATACCCCTCAGGTTCCGATTAAATCCCCCCCCCCACCTCATCTTAAACCTAGCCCCCTGGTTCTTGATTCCCCTTCTCTGTGCATCTACCAGATCTATTCCTCTCATTATATTGTCCAGCTGTAGAAGATCATCCCTCATCCTCCTGCAGCAAGGTATATAGTACTAGCCTATATGCATCAAGGGATATAGTACTAGCTTATATGCACCAAGGGATATAGTACTAGCCTATATGCACCAAGGGATATAGTACTAGCCTATATGCACCAAGGGATATAGTACTAGCCTATATGCACCAAGGGATATAGTACTAGCCTATATGCACCAAGGGATATAGTACCAGCCTGCTGAACCTGTCCCTCCAGATCAGGCCCACTGTTCCTGGTAACATCCTCGTAAATCTCATCTATCACCTTTCCAGATTGACACCATCTTTCCTGTATCATGGTGCACACAACAGAACACAATATTCCAAATGCGGCCTCACCAACGTCTTACACAACGGCAACATAGCCTCCGTATATCTATACACAATGCTATGACCGAAGACGGCCAATGTTACAAAAGTCTTTTTGACCACACAATCAACCTGTGACGCTACATTCAAAACACCATGTACCTGTCGTCCTAGATCCCTCTGCTCTACAGTTAATTCACCTTTCTGCCTCGGTTCCAGGTCATCGGTACTGACACTTCTGAACTCACTGATGGTTTCACTTCACATGTGCGTCTGATAGTGAATACATTTGCACTACAGGTGAACATCCAAATAAAGAATAATCAAGACTTAACTGCTCCTCCAAGTGCAGCGCTCTCCTCAGTTGTACTTCAAATATCTGCGAGGCCCTTTTGTGTAGTTCTGGTCACCATATTACACAAATGATGTCCTATTGCCAGAGGCAGTGCGGAACAGATTCACCAGGATGTTATCTGGAATGGACAGCGTTAGTTTGAGGACAGATTTGATCAGGTGGGATTGATCTCATTGGAGCAATAATGCAGAGGGACGACCTTACTGAGGCTTGTAAAATTATGTCAACTACAGCAGGGTTGAGTAGATGGTCACAGCTATTTCCCAGGCTGGGAGAATCTAAACCTAGAGAACGTACGTTTAATCGAAAGGGGAGAGATTTAAGGGAATTCTGACTTCAACGATGGAGCAATCTTTTCTTTTGAGACGGTGGGGACAGATACCATCACAGCAAATAAGCAGCATTTGGACAGCCGTTTGTTTCGGATGGAAATGGACGGATCTGGGACAAATACAGGTGAATGAGATTACCGTAGATAGGCATCTCGGTCTGCACGGACGAGTCGGGCTGAAGGGCCTGTTTCCCTGCTGTTCCCATGACTGGAATCAGCGGTTCTGTAATCTCTAATGTGCTCTGTCATCGGTCTCCCCAATTGTAGCCACATAGCGGACACATCACTGACTGCACAGCAGTGGCGATGCTGTATTGGGTGGTGGTGTCACCAACAACGGAGACACATTGTTCATTTCCCTCGCAAGTGTGCAACATGTTCTTCACTCTCCTCAAACTAAACTCCAGCCTGGAAATCCGAGGAATTAAACGCCATTAGGTGTCGAATTTTATCAAACTTGCAGTTTAAGCAACAACATGATATAAATGCCTGTCATACACGTTGGTCATTTTAATATGTCTCTGATCATTGAAGTGATTTTTTCAGTTTCTATGTGAGCCAGTTATACACAGCAGGAAGGGAGAAATGCTCTCTTGTATTATTAATACATAGGCACAGAAATACAGACTGAGTGTGTGTGAGAGTTTGCTTAAATTCACTGGAATTTAGGATGAGAGGGGATCTTGTAGAACATATACAATTTTGTGGAAGGGTCTCCACCCATTCCTTTTCCCCAGAGATACTGCCTGTCCCGCTGTGTTACTCCGGCTTTTTGTGTCTGTCTTCGGTTTAAACTAGCATCTGCAGTTCCTTCTTACACATATACAATTCTTAAGGGATTGGACAGGTTAGATGCAGGAAAAATGTTCACGATGTTGGGGGAGTCCAGAACAGGGATCACAGTTTAAGAATAAGGGGTAGCTCAATTGTTACTGAGATAAGGAAAAACTGATCTGTCATCGGCCTCCCCAGTTGAAATGAATTGTGAATCTGTGGAATACTGTGCCACAGAAGGCAGTGGAGGCCAATTCACAGGAGGTTTTCAAGAGAGAGTCAGATATAGCTCTTCGGGCTAACGGAATAAAGCTGCATGGGGAGAAAGCAGGAACGGGGTACTGATTTAGGATGATTAGCCGTGATCATATTGAATGGCGGTGCCGGCTCAAAAGGCCAAATGGCCTACTCCTGCAAGTATTGCCTATGTTTCTATGTTTCTAAACCACTGTGGACAGCCCAGACAGGTGAGTTGGTCATTCACTCTCAGACTGACTTTGCTGTCAGGTCTGTGGGTTTGAATTAGCATCAACCTGTCAACTGGTCTGAAGTAGTTAAATAAAAAATAAACCACAGATTCAACAGAACCTGGCCTTGTGTTCAACGGCTGGAACTAATATTCCCCACTGGGTGAATGGCACAGCTCAATTGCTCAACTCTCCCTAGCTCAGATCTGAAGCTGCATTTTAATTTTCAGCATTATGTGTTATTCTTTAAATTATATGCCGGAGAGAGGCAATTAGTATTTATAACCATTGTTAATTAAGGTGAAAATCACAAATGAAAGCATCTTCACCTGCCGTGTTTACCAGCGTGGATAGAGCAGCAAGATGGAGTTAGTGATCATTCCAGATGAGATTAATTACAGATACTGAACATACGTTAACCCTTTATAGCCAAACATATGCAATAATGTAAAACACAGGTTTGTTATCCACTTTCGTATGAAATACAAAACACGGGAGTTAAGATGAAATGGAAGCATCGTAACCTGATGCATAGACACAGAAACATAGAGAAATAGAAAATAGGTGCAGGAGTGGGCCATTCGGCCCTTGAGCCAGTACCATCATTCAACATAATCATGGCTGATCATCCAAAATCAGTCCCCCGTGCCCGCTTTCTCCCCATATACCTTGTTCCCGTTACCCGAAGAGCATTATCTAACTATGCCTTGAAAACATCCGGTGAATTGGCCTCCACTGCCTTCTGTTGCAGAGAATTCCACAGGTTCACAATTCTGCGTGAAAATGTTTTTCCTCACCTCAGTCCTAAATAGTCTAACCCTTATTCTTAAACTGTGACCCCTGGTTCTGGACTCCTCCAACATCGGGAACATTTTCTGCATCTAGTCTACCCAATCCCTTTATAATTTTATGTTTCTATTAGCTCAGTCCGCCTTAACCAACCTGATCTCCAGGTGGCTGAGCACGTCAACTACCCATCCCACTCCCAGTCTGACCTTTCTGTCATGGGCCTCCTCCAGTGCCATAGTGAGGCCCATCGGAAATTGGAAGAACAGCACCTCATATTTCGCTTGGGCAGCTTGCAGCCCAGCGGTATGAACATTGACTTCTCCAACTTTAGATAGTTCCTCTGTCCCTCTCTTCCACACCCCTTCCCAGTTCTCCCTCTATCTTCCTGTCTCCACCTATATCCTTCCTTTGTCCCGCCCCCCTGACATCAGTCTGAAGAAGGGTCTCGACCCGAAACGTCACGCATTCATTCTATCCTGAGATGCTGCCTGACCTGCTGCTTTACTCCAGCATTTTCTGAAATAAATACCTTCGATTTGTACCAGCATATGCAGTTATTTTCTTACACTTATGTTTCTATTAGATCGTAAGATCAGTGATAATGTCACTGCTTCTCCAAACCCATCACTGACCACACTGATAATATCACTGCTTATCCAGACCCATCACTAACCACACTGATAATGTCACTGCTTATCCAGACCCATCACTGACCACACTGATAATGTCACTGCTTATCCAGACCTATCAGTGACCACACTGATAATGTCACTACTTATCCAAACCCATCACTGACCACACTGATAATGTCACTGCTTATCCAGACCCATTACCTACTTCACTGAAATCACACACATGTAGTTTCTGTGACTCATCCATTCCAAGGACATCTCACATAACAACCAGTCCCAGTTCCGTCGCACAATGCTCAGATATATTTTCACCAGTGAAACCATTGACAACATTGGCCTCGTGCTGAGCCACTGTAGATGATTGGACATGTATGCAGGTTACCGATCAATGGCTAACCATTCAACAGAACTGCTAACTGTTGATGTTTTAAAAAAGTATGATTTACATGATTTGTCTTGAAGTGGATGATCAGCCATGATCACAATGAATTGCGGTGCTGGCTCGAAGGCCCTAATGGCCTCCTCCTGCACCTATTTTCTATGTTTCTATGTTTCTATATTTCTAAGTGAATCTGATCTTCGATCCCAGGACAGAGATCCATGGACAAGTGTGGAATATCTTACTGCACTATTTGTGCACACACCCTCCAGTTATAGAGACAGTCATAGAATCTTAAAGAGGCTTCGGCCCAGCCTGCCCACACCGGCCAACATGTCTCCTCCACACTAGTCCCACCTGCCTGCGATCGGCACATTTTCCTATCAATGGCTTATCCATGCACCTGTCTAAATGTTCCTTAAAGGTTGCGAGAGTACTTTTATGTTAGCACCTTTATTTCGTACATTTTATAGTGAGTAATTTTAGTACCTATGTACCTCAAAGTACCTTTTATAGTTAGCTTTTTGAAGACGTGACCAAAAAGGTCGATCAGGTCAGAGCTGTAGATGTTGTATATTTGGACATCAGCATAGTATTCGAGAAGGTTCCTAGTGGTAGCATGCTCTTGAAGGATAGATCGCATGAGAGTTAATGGATAGCACATTGGCTTCATGGAAGGAAGCAGAGGGTTATGGTGGAAGGTTACTTCTCGGACTGGACCCCAGTGATTAGTGTCGTGCCTCAGGGTTCGATGCTGGGCCAGTTACTGTTTGTCGACTATATCAAAGATTTGGATGAGAAAACACAGCAGCAAGAATAGCAAGTCTGCAGATGATACAATAGTAGGTTGTTTTGCAGAAACCAGTGAAGATGGTTGTAATGAAGTGCAATAGGACCTTGACCGAGTAGCCAAGTGTACCGAGGAATGGTTGATGCAATTTAATGCAGATAAATGTGAGAAACAGAGAAACATAGAAAATAGGTGCAGAGGGAGGCTATTTGGCCCTTCGAGCCAGCAGCGCCATTCATTGTGATCATGGCTGATCATCCACATTCAGTTACCCGTGCCTGCCTTCTTCACAAATTGCTTGATTCCGCTAGCCCCTAGAGCTCTATCTAACTCCCTTTTAAATTCATCCAGTGTATTGGCCTCCACTGCCTTCTGTAGCAGAGAATTCCACAAATTCACAACGCTCTGGGTGAAGAGGTTTTTCTCACCTCAGCTTTAAATGCCCCCCCCCCCTCTTTATTCCTAGACTGTCGTCCCTGGTTCTGGACTCCCCCAACATCGGGAACATCTTTCCTGCATCTAGCTTGTCCAGATATTTTATTATTTTATACGTTTCTATAAGATCCCCTCTCATACTTCTCAATTCCAGTGAATAGAAGTCCAGTCTTTCCTATCTTTCCTCATGTGACGGTCCGGCCATCCCAGGGATTGATCTAGTAAAACTCTACCCTGCCTCAATCGCAAGGATGTTCGTCCTCAAATTAGGAGACCAAAACTGCACACAATATTCCAGATGTAGTCTCACCACTGACCTATACAAATGCAAAAGGTCCTCTTTACTCCTATAGTCCAATCAAATTATAGTATTGCAAAGTGAGGTATTGCATTTTGAGAAATCTATCAAGGGCAGGACCGACCCAGTGAATGGTAGGGCTCTGGGTAGTGTTGTAGGGCAGAGGGATCTAGGAGTGCAGGTGCACAGTTCCTTGAAGGCGGAGTCACAGGTAGATCTGGTGGTCAAAAAGGCTTTTGGCACATTGGTCTTTATCAGCCAGAGTATTGAGTATGGATGTTGGGAGGTCATGTTGCAGTAATATAAGACCTTCGTGAGACCGCATTTGGGATATTATGTTCTGTTCTGGGTACCATGCTATAGGAAAGATGCTGCCAAACTGGAAACTTTACCGGTACATTTTACGAGGATGGTGCCAGGGTCTGACCTGTAGGAAGAGGTTGAGTAGGCTGGGACTCCATTCCTTGGAGCGCAAGAGGAAGAGGGGTGATCTTATTTAGGTGTATTCGGTCATGAGAGGAATTGATCGGGTAGATGCACAGAGTCTCTTGCCCTGAGCGGGAAAATCGAGCTCCAGAGGACATCAGTTTAAGGTGATTAAGAAAAGATTTGATTGGAATCGGCGGGGTAACTTTTTCACACAAAGGGTGATGGATGTATGGAACAAGCTGCCAGAGGAGGTAGTTGAGGCAGGGACAATCCCAACATTTAAGAAATAGTTAGACAGGTACATGAATAAGACTGGTTTCGAGGGATATGGATGAAACGCAGGCAGGTGGGAGCAGGGACATGTTGGACGGTGTGGGCAAGTTGGGCCGAAGGACCTGTTTCCACAACGTATCACTCTATGATAATGAGTACCGGCCTGAAAAACCTCTTCTGGCAACTCGTTCCATACACTCACCACACTTTGTGTGAAAAATTACCCCTCAGGTTCCGATTAAACCCCCCGCCCTTCTGAAACCTCTGTTCCCTGGTTTTTGCTTCCCCTAGTCTGTGCGTCTGCCAGGTGTATCCCTTTCATTATTTTGTTCACCTCTAAAAGATCATCCCAGATAATCCTTTTTTTTTTTTTTTTTTTTTTTTTTTTTTTTAAATAAAATTTTATTGGGGATAGGTACATAACCTGTTTACATCTTTACAGTCATACATTTTTGAATTGATAATATTGTCAATTATTATTATATACCTTTTACCCCTTTTTTTTAATTTATTTTATATAAACTAAATAAAGCTAACGAAGTAGATGAAGTGAAGAAAGAAAAGAGAGAGAAGAAAACTAAAAACAAAAACCAATTTAAAAGAAAAAATAACTAAAAACAAAAAAAAAAAAAAAAAAAAAGGAAAAAATTAGTTAAAGAAGAATGGAAAAATTTATTAAAATAACAAAAACTTCATTCGAGATATATTCGTACATTCCAAAGTATAGCATTTCATTCATTCTTTAGTCCGAGTGCTAGTCAGGTTCCTGTGCTGAACTATTCTGACCCTTTAAGTAATCAATAAAAGGAGACCATGTTTCAATGAATAATTCCTGTTTGTCCAACAGGGAAAATCTGATTCTTTCCACGTTTAAGGTCTCCGTCATTTCTATAATCCACATTTTAATTGTGGGGGCCGTAGGGCCTTTCCAAAATTTTAGAATTAATTTTTTTCCTGTTATTAAACTATAATCAATAAAGTTTTTTTGTGTTGTTCTGAATGTTTTATTTAATTCTAATTCTAATATTCCGAGTATAATTAATTTTGGATCTGGGTCCAATTGTGTGCTGGTTATTTTAGATATTATACTAAAAATATTTACCCAAAATTTTTTAATTTTTATACAGTTTGCAAACATATGAGATAATGTAGCTTCTAAATGTTGACATTTATCACATTTAGGTGAAATATGTTGGAAAATTTTATGTAGTTTTGTTTTGGAATAATGTAACCTATGTAATACTTTAAATTGTATTAGAGAATGTCTGGCGTTTAGTGAACACTGATCTATATGTTGCAAACTTTCTTCCCAAGTATCTTTCGTTATTACTTGATTTAATTCTTTTTCCCATTTTTGTCTATATAAATCCGTAGAAGGCATGTCACTGTCTAATAAAATATTATATATATAAGATATTAATTTTTCTGTATTAGGATGTTTGTTCCAACATTCGTCAAGAATTTCTGAATTTCTAATTTGAAAATTTTGGGAGTTCGACTTTACGTAATCTCTAAGTTGAAGATATCTGAAATAATCATTTCCACGAAGACCATAAATCTGTTGCAACTCCTGAAATGTCAGAAAGGTGCCTTCCTTATAAAGTTGTCCCATATTTTTAATTCCATAATTCTTCCACTGTGTAAAACCCCGGTCTAACCATGAAGGCTTAAACAAAGGATTATTCACAATTGGAAGAAAAAGCGATAAATTATCTAGTTTTAATGTCTTTTTTAATTGTTTCCAAATTCGTATAGCACTAAATATTATAGGGTTTTCCCTATAAATTTTTTTGTTTAATTTAGACGTGGCAAATAATATCGAACCAATATCAAAAGGCAAACAATCTTCCTTTTCCATTTTTAACCAGTCTGGTTGAAGATCTATTTCTTCCAACCAGAAATTCATATTTTTAATATTAACTGCCCAGAAATAAAACAAAAAATTGGGTAAAGCCAGGCCTCCATTTATTTTTGATTTACACAAGTGTCTTTTATTTATCCTATGATTCTTATAATCCCAGATGAAATCATTAACAATAGAGTCCAATTTTTTAAAAAAGTTTTTTGTCAAATATATCGGAATTGTCTGAAAAAGGTATAGTATTTGCGGTAAAAAAATCATTTTTATGGCATTAATTTTGCCTACCATTGAGATGGGGAGTGTTTTCCAGTATTGAATATTCTTATGTAGTTTGTTCAGTAACGGGGGGAAGTTTGCTTTAAATAATGATGTATATATCTTAGTTACATAGATACCTAGATATTTAAATTTTTCATTTACTATTTTAAATGGAAATTGTTGTATTATCTGTTTGTTATGTTCCCTTATTGGCATAATTTCGCTTTTATTCCAATTTATTCTGTATCCTGAAAGTGATCCAAATTGGGTTATTAGCTTTAATAAGTTTGGAATACTAATTTCTGGTTTTGTGATGTAAATTAATACGTCATCTGCATATAGAGAAATTTTGTTCTCTGTGTCCTTTGTGTTATATCCGTGTATTTCCGGATGCCCCCTAACTCTTTCTGCCAGTGGCTCAATAGCAAGCGCAAATAATAATGGGGATAACGGGCATCCTTGTCTACAACCTCTAGCTAGGCTAAATTTCGATGACAACCTTTGGTTTGTAAATATTCTAGCCGTGGGATTTGTATATAACAGTTTTATCCATGTACAGAATTTCTCCCCTAGCTGCATATTTTCCATCACCAAAAATAAATAAGACCATTCAACCTGATCAAATGCTTTTTCAGCATCTAGTGAGATTATTGCTAGATCTTCATTAATAATTCTCTTGGAATATATAATATTAAATAATCTTCTTAGATTATAGTATGAGTATCGTTTCTGAATGAAGCCTGTTTGGTCAGGGTGTATTAATTTATTCATCACCGTACTTAATCTATTCGCTAGTATTTTAGTTAAAATTTTTTGATCTGTATTTAAAAGTGCAATTGCTCTGTATGATCCCGGATCTTCCGGATCTTTATCAGCTTTAGGAATCAGTATTATTATAGATTCATTTAAAGTATCTGGAAGTTTCTGTTGAGTATATATATACTCATACAGTCTATGTAAACGTGGGCTAAGCAAATCATAGAATTTTTTATAAAATTCGGAGCCTAAACCATCTGGTCCTACTGCTTTACCGTTTTTTAAAGAACCAATAGACTCCTCAATATCCTTTATCGTAATCTCCCTTTCTAATAATTCTCTATCGTTTGAATCTAAACCTTTTAAATTACATTTTTTTTAAAAGTCTGCTATTCCTTCTGATTGTGCTATGGTTTTAGTTGAATAAAGGTTCTGATAATATTGAAGAAATCTATCATTTATGTCCTTGGGCATTTTTAATAATTCTCCTGTCTCTGTTCTAATTTTATGAATTATTTTTTCCCCTTCCATTTTTCGTAATTGACGTGCTAATAGTTTTTGTGGTTTGTCTCCAAATTCAAAATGTAATTGTTTTGTTTTTTGATAAAGTTTTATTACTTGTTCTGAATACATTTTATTTAATTTATATTTCAATACAGCAATTTTATTATGTTTTAAAGTAGATGGCATTCTCGCATTTTCTATATCTAGTTGTTTAATTTCACTTTCCAATATATGTTGCTTAATCCTGTTCTCTTTATTATAAAATGCTTGAGCAGAAATTAATGTACCTCGAACATACGCTTTAAACGTTTCCCACATAAGAGAAATAGGTGTGTCAGGGTTGTCATTTACCTCCAAAAATATTTGAATCTGTTTAATAATATATTCCTGGGATGACTTTTCGTTCAAAATTTGTGGGTTAAATCTCCAATATGCTTGTTTCTCGGACATTCCATTTAATTTAATCATGAATGTTACAGGTGCATGATCCGAAATTATAATGTTATGGTATTTTGAATTATAAATAAATGGAATAACCGTAGAGTCAACTAAAAAATAATCTATTCTTGAGTATGTTTTGTGTACTGGTGAGTAAAATGAATATTCCCGTCCAGTTGGGTTTTCTATTCTCCAGACATCCTTAATATTAGTGGTATTAATAAATGAATTTAAAAATACACTTGATTGAGATTTTATTTTTTTTTGCATTGATGATCTATCTAAGTATGGATCTAATGTACAATTGAAGTCTCCTCCAATTATTAATTTATATTGTGTGAATTCAGGAATTTTATTAAATGTTTTATTAAAGAACATAGGGTTATCAAAATTAGGCCCGTAAACATTAAGAAGAATCACTTTTTCTCCATTTAATTCTCCAACTAATATAATATATCTGCCATCAATATCCACTATTGTTGAGGAGTTCTTAAAAGGTATTCCTTTACGAATTAGTATTGCAACTCCTCTAGACTTGTGGGAAAAGGAGGAGTGATATGATTCAGCAATCCACTTAGCTTTAAGTCTATGTTGAGATTCCTTCTTGAGATGTGTTTCTTGAAGAAATATTATATCAGTTTTGATTAAATTTAGATGTGCCAAAACTTTACCTCTCTTAATTGGTTCATTGATTCCCTTGACATTCCAACTACAAAATGTTATTCCCTGACCCCCACTTGTCATATTAATGTCTTGCATATTGTTTCTAAGGTGGTCTATAACCGATCAGAAGGTACAACACACAGAACCTGACCCTGCTCCCGAACCTCAAATAGATGAATTTAAAATCATATACAACGCTCTTCCGAACACATCTCCTTGTATTTGTCTTATTTTCCCATTCTAACATTAAGTTACAAAAATATTTAAAAAGAGAAAAGTGATAGAGTTGATTAATATAGGGTGAAAGAAAAAAAACTACCTCTACAATTAGTGTAGTTAGTGATAGCCACACTAACGTGGCTAGAATTCTAAAGACTTCCGTAGCCTTTGTAAAAAAAAAAAATTCTAGCTCCGTGCGCAAAGAAAATAAAGGGTTATTTCTAACATTCATATATCTTCTTTGGGAGTAACAAACTTATTTACATACCCATACATACACACACACGATATACCCCTATATATATATATACATACCCGTATGTATGCATACATAAGCACATAACCTCTACATATCTCTACATATCATATTAATTTTTCCACTAAATCTATCATAAATTTAATTTTAAATTGAAAAGTAAAGAGAAAAACGGTCAAACTTTATTATGACTTAGGCTAATTTACCTCTTGCATATCTTCCTAAATAATATAATTGTGTAATTCATTTCTATGTTAATCGAAGACTATTGATTATTCATCATTGTTATCAATCATATACAGTATTAAATTTATATGATTTATGTTAATGTTAATAATTTTATTAATAATTTTTAGTGGTAATATAGATATTTAATAAATATTGGTTATTACATATATAGTTATATATGAGTATACAGATAATAATAATGATTAGTAAACAGAAAAAACAGAAAAGAACACGGTTTTCTCCAATGTCCTCCATCCATTTCGGTTTCCGGATCTCCTCAAAGCTCTTGAAAAAACTTTAAAGGTCTTTTTAGATCTGGCGGGACTCCTAAAGGGTAATGTGAATTCTTCAGTCTGTCATGTTTCCGACTTCTTTAGCATATTCCATTGCTTTTTCATGGTCTGTAAAAAAGTGTACCTTGGACTTGTAGGAGACTCTTAGTCTTGCGGGATAAAGCAAGCTGTATCTCAGATCAGGTACCTTCTTCAAAATTCTCTTTGTCTCAATGAACTGCACTCTTTTCTTGTGAACTTCTACCGGATAATCGCGGTAAATACTGAATCTCGCACCTTCAAAAAGGAGCTGTCCGCCTCGAACCATTTTCCTCATTATATCATCCAATTCATGATCCAATTGCACCTTTACAATAATTTGTCTTGGGTGGGCATCATCCTGTATACGTTTTTGCTGCACTCTATGGGCTCGACCGAGTAAAGGTTTATGATCCAATTTTAAGGCTTTATGTAAAAGGTCTGCCACAAAATCCCGAGTACCCATTTCTTTCTCACCTCCTTCTTTCACCCCTACAATCCTTAGATTCTTACGTCTTTGCCGCCCCTCCAAATCGGTACATTTCTCATTTAATTTGATCACCATATCTGAGAGGCGTTGGTTTTCAGTAAGGAGTCGACTTGCCATTCCCTCATTTGACGTCGCCCATTTCTCCAGTTCGGTTAACGCTATTTGATGTTGACCAAGTTCATAATGAACGGGGTCCATCTCCGTTTTAATCTTCGTTTCCACCAAAACCAGCCTGGCTTCCAGTACTTCCATTTGCGCTTTGACCTCTTCCTCCCTCGTCCTCTTCCAACTTTCCAGCATGAGCTGAACGGTAGAAAGCATTTCTGTTTTAAATTCCGACCTAAAAGAGTCAAGTTTCTCACCAAAGGTTTTTAATTCGGCAGCAAGAAAAGTTTTAAAATCCTCCATTTCGGACTTTTTCATTCTCTTCGAAGGGTCTTCCTGGGCCCTCGTTGTAATTGCGGCCGAGGCCTCTAAAGGGCCTTCCTCTTCCATCTGCGGTTTTTTACCGGCTTTTTTTTGTGCCCCACGGGGGGGGGGGCTGCGTTGTAACGACATATCTTAAAGTCGCGCGCCTGATGACGTCACGCAGGCAGCCGTTCAGATTGCGATCGCTGCAGGTAAAACCCAATTTTCTCCCGTTTTTTTTTCCCTCGGCACGGAGCTAGTTGGCGCTGGACTCAAGCCTCCATAGCGCCACCGGAAGTCCATCCCAGATAATCCTGTGCACCAAGGAATAAAGTACCAGCCTGCTGAATCTATGTCTGTAGATCAGGCCCTGCAGTCCTGGCAACATCCTCCTAAATCTTCTCTGCACGCTTTCCAGATTGACACCATTTTACCGATACTATGGTGCCCAACACTGAACAGAATAATCTAAATACGGCCTGCCCAACGTCTTATACAACTGCAACATGACCTCCCAACTTCAAAACTCAATGCTCTCGCTGATGAAGGCCAATGTGCCAAAATCCCTTTTGACCAAACTGTTTACCTGTGACGCTACCATCAACGCACTGTGTACCTGTCGTGCTAGATCCCTCTACTCTACAGTTAATGCATCTTTTGGTCTCGGTTCCAGCTCATCGGGACTGACACCCCTGAATTCACTGATGGTTTCACTTCCAATCTGCGTCTGATTCTGAACAAACCTGCACTGCAGCTGAACATGAAAATAAAGAAAAATCAAGACTTAACTGCTCCTCCACGTGCAGCGGCCTCCTCAGTTGTACTTCAAATATCGACGAGGCCCTTTTGTGTAGTTCTGGTCACCATATAATGGAAATTATGTCCTATTGCCAGAGACAGTGCGGAACAGATTCACCAGGATCTAATCTGGTTGGTGTCAAGTTAGGAACAGGGGACGTACAACGAGATCTGGGTGTCCTAGTGCATCGATCATTGAAAGGAAGCATGCAGGTACAGCAGACAGCGAAGAAAGCCAATGGAATGTTGGCCTTCATAACAAGAGGAGTTGAGTATAGGAGCAAAGAGGTCGTTCTGCAGTTGTACAGGGCCCCAGTGAGACCGCACCTGGAGTACTGTGTGCAGTTTTGGTCTCCAAATTTGAGGAAGGATATTCTTGCCAATGAGGGCGTGTAGCGTAGGTTTACTAGGTTAATTCCCGTAATGGCGGGACTGTCATATGTTGAAAGACTGGAGCGACTAGGCTTGTATACACTGGAATTTAGAAGCATGAAAGGAGATCTTATCGAAACGTATAAGATTATTAAGGGGTTGGTCACGTTAGAGGCAGGAAACATGTTCCCAATGTTGGGGGAGTCCAGAACAAGGGGCCACATTTTAAAAATAAGGGGTAGGCCATTTAGAACTGAGATGAGGAAAAACTTTTTCAGTCAGAGAGTTGTGAATCTATGAAATTCTCTGCCTCAGAAGGCAGTGGACGCCAATTCTCTGGAGGGGCAGGGTATCATAGGTAATATAGTAATATCAACACAATGTCATTTGGACAGGTACATGAGGAGAATGGTTTAGAGGGAGATTATTCATATGCCGGTAAATGGGAATAGTTCAGATGAACTAAAATTCACCATCCCTCCCCATGAAACTCGGCAACCTTTGTCCGAAATTTGCGCCAGGTACATCACTAACAAGAAAACTGCTTTTAAATGGCCCTTGGATATTTTGTTACCACTGAACTCTAGCCTTGAAATGAGGGGATTTGCCTGTCATATACATTGGTCATTTTTAATAACAGTCCCTGATCATTGAAGTGTTTATTTCAGTTTCTACGAGTGCCAGATTTGCACTGCATGATGGGAGATATGCTCCCTTGAATGACTTGATAAATAAGCACATAAATGAAGTCTACGTGTGTGGCAGCTTTCTCTGTGCCGCTGTGTGGAAAGCCCAGACGGATGAGTTGGTCATTTACTCTCAGACCGACCTTGCTGTCTGGTCTGTGGGTTTGAATTCACATCTACCTGTCACCTGGTCAGAAGCAGTTCACAACAAAATAAACTGCGGATTGAACAGAGCCACAGCTCGTGTTCACCGGCTGGAAATAATATTCCCCACTGGGCGAATGGCACAGAATATTAACACAACTTTTCCTTTCTCAGGTCTGAAGCTGCATTTTAACTTTCAGCATTATGTGTTATTATTTCAAGTGTATGCCGGAGAGAGTTAATTAGCATTTCTAACCTGTGTTAATTAAGAAGAAAATAACAAATTAATGCATCTTCTCCTGCCGTGTTTACCAGCGTGGATAGAGCAGCAAGATGGAATTAATGCTCATTGATGATGAGATTAATTATGGATACTGAACCTTCGTTAACCCTTTAGAGTCCAACATTTGAAATAAAAAGAAAGGATTCTTATTTTCAATCATATCAAATGTAAAACATCGGGGTCAGATTTAATGAGATGAGAGTCACTCCTCATCTAGACGCATCACTGACCACACTGATAATGTCACTGCTTATCCGGACCCATCACTGACCACACTGATAATGTCACTGCTTATCCAAACCCATCACTGACCACACTGATAATGTAACTGCTTATCCAGACCCATCACTGACCGCACTGATAATGTCACTGTTTATCCACACCCATCACTGACCACACTGATAATGTCACTGCTTATCCAGACCCATCACTGACCACATTGATAATGTCACTGCTTATCCAGACCCATCACTGAGCACACTGATAATGTCACTGTTTATCCACACCCATCATTGACCACACTGATAATGTCACTGCTTATCCAGACCCATGACTGACCACACTGATAATGTCACTGCCTTTCCAGGCCCATCACTGACCACACTGATAATGTCACTGTTTATCCACACCCATCACTGACCACACTGATAATGTCACTGTTTATCCAGACCCATCACTGACCACACCGATGCCACGGCTTATCCAGGCCCATCACTGACCACACTGATAATGTCCCTGCTTATCCAGACCCATCACTGACCACATTGATAATGTCACTGCTTATCCAGTCCCATCACTGACCACACCGATGCCACGGCTTATCCAGACCCATCACTGACCACATTGATCATGTCACTGCTTATCCAGTCCCATCACTGACCACACTGATAATGTTCATGCTTATCCAGACCCATCACTGACCACATTGATAATGTCACTGCTTATCCAGACCCATCACTGACCACACTGATAATGTTCCTGCTTATCCAGACCCATCACTGACCACACTGATAATGTCCCTGCTTATCCAGACCCATCACTGACCACATTGATCATGTCACTGTTTATCCAGACCCATCACTGACCGCACTGATAATGTCACTGCTTATCCACACCCATCACTGACCACACTGATAATGTCACTGCTTATCCAGACCCATCACTGACCACACCGATGCCACTGCTTATCCAGGCCCATTACTGACCACACTGATAATGTAACTGCTTATCCAGACCCTTCACTGACCACACTGATTGCACTGCTTATCCAGGCCCATCACTGACCACACTGATAATGTCACTGCTTATCCAGACC